>NC_030420.2:18894922-19102422 GCF_001660625.3 Ictalurus punctatus
AACTGTGCACCGCAGAGCATTGAGGAGGTTTGGTCCAAGCTCAACCAAGCTATTAAGCAGTCCAGGCTTCCAACATGCAATGCCAATTATCAAAGAAACTTGATCCAAATCTGGGTGTACAGTGACATATCTTACTGTGAATATATTGGAAATTTCTTGCGAGAAAATTTCCAGCTCTCAGGGGAGCTCACTTTAGCTGTCCATAAACTAGGAGACATCTTTAAATTGTAACTAGTAGCAGGGCAGAAGAGGATATTAGTATGTGGGTATAATGTGGTAATCTGTATTAGTTAAACAATTGCAATTATGTTTTAGTGCAGGTGATGACATCATTAAAACATGAACTTCGTGTACATCAATTAAAAAACAATGCAAGAATGAGGGAGAACAAATGAGGTAAAATCAGTAGTTTGGTATTTCTGCAATGTTTTGATGAAAACAAGCAAAAAAGGCAAAAATAAATAACATCTTTTTTCCCCCATTTTCTTTCTTTCTTTCTTTTTTTTCTTTTTTTTTTAAGAAGCCTACAATGAAGGCTATTAGCTTGATCTACTGAAAGTGAGATGATAGGTTGTACAATCAATACATCCCTTTTTAAAGCATTTCTAAATTTCTGGTTCTGGTGTGTTGTTTGTCTGCTCATGAACTAAAACATTTTCAATAAAAAAGACATTTTATGGAACAGGTCTACCTAGTTACTTTTTGAACACATGCCACAATTCAGAGAAGAGCCAAACTAATAATTCTGTTCTTGGGAGAATATATCTAGGGTTTTTATATCTGAATTGGGTGAATGGTGTAGTAATTGCAGCACTTTTTTAAAGGGACCAAAAGTAAATGGGCAAAACCATGAATTAAATTGTAATTTTTAATACTTGGTTGAAAATCCTTTCCACTCAATGACTGTATCTACAATCCATACTACCCAAATCTACAACCCATACACATCACCAGACACTGGGTTTATTCCCTGTTAGTGCTATATCAGATTTTTACTGCAGCTGCCTTCAGTTCCTGTTTGGTCCTGGGGGCATTTTCACTCTTGCCTTCAGCAAGTGAAATTCATGCTCACTTGGACTCAGATCAGGTGACTGACTTGGCCACTGCAGAACATTCCACTTCATTGCCTTAAAAAGTTCAAGTTCAAGTGGCTTTATTGTCATTTCAATCATATACAGCTGGTACAGTACACAGCGAAATTAAACAACGTTCCTCCAGGACCATGGTGCTACATAAAACGACACACTAACCACATGAGACACAGAACTAAATAAGATCCACACATTCTACACAAAGTGCACCTGCAAATGTGTGCTAACAACACAGGACAGTACAATACTACTAAAACATGACAATAGGCACAGTAAGTGACAGTGTAGCGCCGACCAGTAGACAGTTTTAGTGTGGAAATGTCCGATATTATAGCTAGTGCAAAAGATAGGTGCCAAAGAGTAACAATATAATTTAAAAATGGTATAAATGTGAACATAACATGCTATGACTTAGTTTTCAGCAGATTAGCTTATACCAAATATGGACATAGCGTTTATTGTGGTAGCAGCCAGGTAAAGTGTATAATACTGACAATAAAGTAAATACTCTATCTCTATAAATACAGTAGCAGCAGAAATGCAAGAGTCAATGCAGGTATGTGCAACTATTGCAATAGGAGTGGGATGGTGTTCAGATCAGAGAGTGTGTGTGTGTATAAGTCCAGTCTCTGAGTATTGAGGAGTCTGATGGCTTGGGGGAAGAAGCTGTTACAGTCTGGTTGTGAGTGCCAAATGCTTCGGTACCTTTTTCCAGATGGCAGGAGGGTGAAGAGTGGGTGTGAGGGGTGTGTGGGAACATCCACAATGCTAGTGGCTTTGCGGATGCAGCGTGTGGTGTAAATGTCTACAATGGAGGGAAGAGAGACCCTGATGATGATCTCAGCTGTCCTCACTCATCCGCTGCAGGGTCTTACTATCCAATGACGTGCAATTGCGGAACCAGGCATTGATGCAACTGCTCAGGATGCTCTCTGTAGAATGTTGTGAGGATGGGAGGCAAGAGATGGGCTTTCTTCAGCCTTCGCAGAAAGTAGAAACGCTGCTGGGCTTTCTTGGTTATGGAGTTGGTGTTGAGGGACCAGGTGAGGTTCTCCGTCAGGTGAACACCAAGGAATCTGGTGCTCTTGATGATCTCCACGGAGGAGCCATCGATGTTCAACGGAGAGTGATCGCTCCGTGCTCTCCTAAAGTCAACAACCATTTCTTTAGTTTTGTCCACATTCAGAGACAGGTTATTGACTCTGCACCAGTCCGTTAGCCGCTGCACCTTCTCTCTGTATTCTGACTCGTCATTCTTGCTGATGAGACCCAACAAGACCATGTCATCGGCAAACTTGATTATGTGATTGGAGCCGTGCATTGATGCACAGTTGTGAGTCAGCAGAGTGAACAGCAATGGACTGGGCACACAGCCCTAAGGGCCCCTGTGCTCCGTGTGGTGGTGCTGGAGATGCTGTTCCCAATTCGGATTGACTGAGGTCTCCCAGTCAGAAAGTCCAGGATCCAGTTGCAGATGGAGATGTTCAGGCGCAGTAGGTTCAGCTTGCCAATCAGGTGCTGAGGAATGATTGTGTTGAATGCTGAACTGAAGTCTATGAACAGCATTCGAACATACAGTATCTCACAAAAGTGAGTACACGCCACACATTTTTGTAAATATTTGATTATAACTTTTAATGTGACAACACTGAAGAAATGACACTTTGCTACAATGTAAAGTAGTGAGTGTACAGCTTGTATAACAGTGTAAATTTGCTGTCCCCTCAAAATAACTCAACACACAGCCATTAATGTCTAAACCGCTGGCAACAAAAATGAGTACACCCCTAAGTGAAAATGTCCAAATTGGGCCCAAAGTGTCAATATTTTGTGTGTCCACCATTATTTTCAAACACTGCCTTAACCCTCTTGGGCATAGAGTTCACCAGATCTTCACAGGTTGCCACTGGAGTCCTCTTCCACTACTCCATTACAACATCACGGAGCTGGTGGTTATTAGAGACATTGTGCTCCTCCACCTTCCATTTGAGGATGCCCCACAGATGCTCAATAGGGTTTATGTCTGGAGACATGCTTGGCCAGTCCATCACCTTCACCCTCAGCTTCTTTAGCAAGGCAGTGGTAGTCTTGGAGGTGTGTTTGGGGTCGTTATCATGTTGGAATACTGCATACTTATCATGCTCTGCTTCAGTATGTCACAGTACATGTTGGCATTTATGGTTCCCACAATGAATAGACGTATGAGTGCTGCCAGCATTGCTGCAGAGGTTGAAGGGGTGGGGGGTCAGCCTGTCAGTGCTCAGACCATACGCCGCACACTGCATCAAATTGGTCTGCATGGCTGTCGTCCCAGAAGGAAGCCTCTTCTAAAGATGATGCACAAGAAATACTGCAAACAGTTTGCTGAAGACAAGCAGACTAAGGACATGGATTATGAGACCAAGATAAACTTATTTGGTTCAGATGGTGTCAAGCGTGTTTGGTGGCAACCAGGTGAGGAGTACAAAGACAAGTGTGTCTTGCCTACAGTCAAGCATGGTGGTGGGAGTGTCATGGTCTGGGGCTGCATGAATGCTGCCGTCACTGGGGAGCTACAGTTCATTGAGGGAACCATGAATGCCAACATGTACTGTGACATACTGAAGCAGAGCATGATCAGTATGCATTATTCCAGCATGATGACGACCACTGCCTGAGGGTGAAGGTGATGGACTGGCCAAGCATGTCTCCAGACCTAAACCCTATTGAGCATCGGTGGGGCATCCTCAAACGGAAGGTGGAGGAGCACAAGGTCTCTAACATCCACCAGCTCTGTGATGTCATCATGGAGGAGTGGAAGAGGACTCCAGTGGTAACCTGTGAAGCTCTGGTGAACTCCATGCCCAAGAGGGTTAAGGCAGTGCTGGAAAATAATGGTGGCCACACAAAATATTGACACTTTGGGTCCAATTTGGACATTTTCACTTTGGGGTGTACTCACTTTTGTTGCCAGCGGTTTAGACATTAATGGCTGTGTGTTGAGTTATTTTGAGGGGACAGCAAATTTACACTGTTACACAAGCTGTACACTCACTACTTTACATTGTAGCAAAGTGTCATTTCTTCAGTGTTGTCACATGAAAAGATATAATCAAATATTTACAAAAATGTGAGGGGTGTACTCACTTTTGTGAGATACTGTAGGTGATCTTGTCCAGGTGTGTGAGGGCCAGATGTAGGGTGGTGGCGCTGGCATCATCTGTTGAACGGTTGAGGCGATATGCTAACTGCAATGGGTCCAGTGAAGGGGGCAGCAGGGTCGTGATGTGCCTCATGACAAGTCTCTCAAAGCACTTCATGATGATGGATGTGAGTACAACGTTACAGTAGTCATTGAGGCAGGACATTGAAGACTTCTTTGGCATGGGGACAATGGTGGTAGTCTTGAAGCATGTTGGAACAATGGCGCTGCTCAGGGAGATGTTGAAGATGTCAGTGAAAACATCTACCTGCTTGTCTGCACATCCTCTGAGCACTCTTCCAGGAATGTTTTCTGGTCCAGCAGCCTTCCGCGGGATGACTCTGCGTAGAGTTTTCCTCACATCAGCCGTGGTCACACAGCACCTGGTCGTTGGGAGGAGGGGTGGTCTTCCTCGCTGCCACCTCATTCGGCGCCTCAAACCGAGCGTAGAAGTTGTTCAGCGCATCTGGAAGAGAAGCATCACTGTCACAAGTCTTAGGCTGCTTTCAAAGTATGTTTTGTGTCATTGTCCATCTGATGTGTGAAGTGCCATCGAATGGGTTTTGAAGCAGAAAAGGCCTTTATTTGTCACATATACATTACAGCACACTGAAATTCTTTTTTTTTCTCCCCGCATATACCAACTTGTTAGGAAGGGTCTACGCTGTTGCAGGGTCAGCCATGGTACAGCCATGCAGGGTTAAGAGAGGAGCTCTAATCAGCTAATTAACTCAAAACACCTGCAAAAGTTTCCTGAGCCTTTAATCTCAGTCTGGTTCAGTACACACAACGACAATCATGGGGAAAATGAAAGTAAATTTTTCATTTCATTTGGAAATCAAGGTCCCAGAGTCTGGAGGAAGAATGGAGAGGCACAGAATCCAAGTTGCCTGAAGTCCAGTGTGACGTTTCCACAGTCAGTGATGATTTGGGGTGCCATCTGCTGGTGTTGATCCACTGTGTTTTCTCAAGTCGAGAGTCAATGCAGCGTCTAACAGGAGATTTTAGAGCACTTCATGCTTCCATCTGCTGACGAGCTTTATGGAGATGCTGATTTCCTTTTCCAGCAGGACTTGGTACCTGCCCACAGTGCCAAAACTACTAGTAACTGGTTTGCTGGCCCTGGTATTACTGTGTTTGACTGGCCAGCCAACTCTCCTGACCTGAACCCCATAGAGAATCTATGAGAGAGACCAGACACAACAATACAGACGAGCTGAAGGCCGCTATCAAAGCAAACTGGGCTTCCAGAGCACCTCAGCAGTGCCTCAGGCTGATTGCCTCCATGCCACGCCGCATTGATGGAGTAATTCATGCAAAAGGAGCCTCGACCAAGTATTGAGTGCATAAATTAATATACTTTTCAGAAGGTCAACAATTCTGTATTATAAATTCTTTATTCTAATATTTTGAGATACTGGATTTTTGATTTCCATGAGCTGTAAGCTGTAATCATCAAGATCAAAACAAAAAAAAAGGCTTGAAATATTTCAGTTTATGTGTAATGAAACTAGAATATATGAAAGTTCCACTTTTTAAATTAAATTACAGGGGAAAAAAAATTACTTTTCCACAATATTCTAATTTTTAAGATGCACCTGTACATGCCCATGCCATAAACTGAGGTGGTATGCCTTGGATCATGAGCAGCTCTTTCCATTTCTCCATACTCTTCTCTTTCCATCATTCTGTTTCAAATTTAGATATGTCTCATCTGTTCACAGGATGTTGTTCCAGAATCTGGTCTTCCGGTTTCTGAGGCTTATCAGTGGTTCACATGTTGTGGTAAACCCTCTGTATTCACTCAACTGAATATAAAAAGTACTGTAATTCCTACACCATTCAACCGATTTGGATGCAAATACCCTCAAATTAAAACTGATTCATTTTTTTTCATTTCATCTCCTATGGTAGACAACTAAAATAACTATAAATTTGTTCTAAAATTTGTATGGTTCTGACTGTACATCACTCATCATAGTTAGCTTGTTGCTAAGAAAAGACAAAAATGGCAGTGTCCATGTTTTTTTCCACACTTTGTAGTTTGAATACACATAGGTATAAATTACACATGTCCAAGCTTCCCATTTCCGTATGATGTATTTCTCACTTCAGAGGTAAGGCAAATACAGCATGAGATAGATGTGAGAGACATCAGTAAAAGGGTTGGTAAAGAAAAAAAAATTGTGGTTAACAACACATATTTAATGACTATGATGCTCTTGCATTAGAAAGATATGTAAGCAGAAGAGCAACTGTTCTCTTCAGTTAATGGAGAATGTGATCAGACTGTCAGCAAGAACAGTCCATGAACAACTACACAGAAAGTGATATGGTATGGCTGCAGTGTATAAACCACTCATTAAAAAGACAAACTTACATGTGAAAATTATGTGGTGCAAAACAGTACATTGATCTACAGAGATGTGGTACAAAGTGATAGTCAGACATGCTTCATCATATTTTCGACAAGTGGGGAGTGCAAGCCAAAATGGCCAAATGCTTCACCCCTATAGTAGGAAGTTGAAGTAAAGGTTTGGGGAAGTACACAAAGTTTGTAGAGAAGCAGAGCTCTCCACCTCCATACAAATACCATCAGTTTACTGTGTTGGTGGGGGGAAATGTCTGTAAGGTGTATAATGCAAAAGGTGTCTGTAGTTAACAGATAGAGGATTCCCCGGTCACGTGAACCACATGTTCCAAGGAATATATGAACATTTTGGCTGAAGACCTGTCTTTGTTTTGTCTTATACCGTAGATTGAAGTAACTGTGCTATCGTTCAACAGACTGTTCACTTGCAGTACTCTTTCCAGTCATCATAACTTTCAGTTGCATGTTACAGGAACTGGACACTAGAATGAAAAGTCATGGTCTTGATGCAAAATCGTCTCTCATAGAACATGCAATTCACTGTGATTGAGCAACTATCTAACCATGTTAACCACTGAAACTTTTTCAGGCGTTACTTCAACAAGTGGCTCAGTGCAGTTGTCCATTTCTTGGCTGTGGAACTCCAGATAATAGGTCATAACAAGTAGGGCAAGTAATAGTTTTCTTCCCTTACCTTTTACATTAGATACCCTAAAAAAATTTTTACAGAATATTTAAATAAGTTGGAATTGTTTGTTGTTTCATACAGAAAATACAAATTTGTACAAAACATTTTCATGCAGTTGTTCTTTCCTTTTGTATAAAAGAACTATAAAGGTCTTCATTGTGTACATATAGTAAATGTAAATAACCCTTTCAAGGTTTTAAATCTAAATGTTACTAAGTTTTCATTTTGGAATGAACACTATCATTTTAGAAGTAAAATATGCTCCCAACTCAACTACTCTGAAGTTCTTAACTTAATAATTTAATGTTTATATATGTCACAAAATAATTTTTCTTCAAGGTTGCTTTCAATGCACAGGATGATGAGCAGGTGCACTTTCTGCATAATGTTCTGCATCTTCTCTCTATGCTATTGTAAGTAATATAGTACTAAAACTGTTTGTTTTTTAAAATCCAGATAAGATATTTTAATTCTAATTCTTGTACATTTGTAGATGGAGTCTCCTTAGAGTGGCATGGAAAGGAACTTAAGAGAAGTTACAGTTATACAGGTAAACACATGTAACAAGACAGTTTATATGTATCGGCAGGCTATTATTTAACCTTTTGGATAGAATGCACGTCAGAACTTCAAAGAATGCAGTTTAAATAGTCAGATAAAGTAGGTTTCTGTTGTCTCACCAATGTACTGTGGGGCAAAATGTGGTTTCTCAAGGACAATGATGCAACAAAAAAAAAAACAGGTGCTAATGTACACAAGTACAAATAGTCTGAAAAGTGTAACGCAAGAGCAGTTATACAAAGCAGCATAATACACACAAATTACACAGAAGGGAGAATGTATCCCATCATTATCAACATGAATTAGGCATCATCTGTGTTGGGTAGTGCTTCATTCTTTTCAACTCTGATGTCATGAACATTTATATTGTCTTCGATTTAATGATTGAATGATTCATATCTACAGTGTATGCACAAATTTAAGAAACTTTATACAGGCACCCTACAGATTTAAAAACAAAAGAGCAATGAAATAGTAGTCATGTGACTTGGGAAGTTAAACCCAAATAGTGAACAAAACTGGAGGGAGGAGGGATAAAATCAGACTTGCTCTTTGGAAGTACTTGGAAGGTGGTCAGTTCAAATCCCAGGACTACCAGAGAGCCAGTATCAGGTTCTTGAGCAAGGTCTCCAACTTCAGTAAGTAAGGCTATGATTGCTTCCTGTATACTAGGACGATATTCTTGCTCACTTGTAAATCATTTGGGAAAAATATTTGACTAATGAATTGAAACAAGAACTGTTCTTTTGAGGCTTAACACATTTTACCACAGGAGGCATTCCGTTCAGGTCTGATTAAGAGTTTGTAGTTCAACCAAAAAATGCCTTGAAATGATAGTTAACAATTCTTACCAGGTTCCTGGGCTGTATGTTTTAAAGTTGTAACTAATGATATGGATAATAAGTGTGTCATCTATTTTGCTGTAAAAAATTGTATATGAAATCTAAGAGAAGTACTATGCAATACCTACATGTTGTATTTATTTATATTTATTGTTAGAAGAACTTACTGTCAGTGGTACAGACCTGAAAATATGCAATAACCACAAAAATATGTGTGTCATGGATATGGAAGACTGTGCTTCTACACCATCACATGGGAAGGGTAAAAACGTTCATTATTCTTATACTGTATTTGTGTGTGTGTGTGTGTGTTTCCCTGACAAATCTCATCAATACATTGTAATTCCTCTTGTGATTAATTCAGTTAAGAGTGCAGCAGTTAAAAACACCTTAATTTCATGATTTCTTTATGCATAATCACTGATGTCATACAATTTAATTTTAAGTGTATGTCCTTAATTGTGTTTTCACTCCACCCCAGACAGTTTTTTGAACACATCATGCCGTTATCATGTCCTACAGAAATCATTTGTTTGCAAATGGATTTATTTAAATAATGTCAAAGCCAAAACAACAAACTCATTTGTTTTCATTCAGTAAGTATGTACTTTGTTGTTTAACTCCTGAATATGCCCCTCTGAGAGCTAAATCTTCAATTATTGATAACTATGTGTGTGTAATTTCTGTCATTTTTACTTCTTGTTTCTGTAGTTTGTTTTTCAGTTAGCTACACTTTTACCTTTTTGCTTTTAAAAAAAACATGGATAAGTTTTCCATTTAAAAATATTTTGTACATGAAAATCGGTCAGAGATTTTACATAAAACAGTTTCTTTTCAGACGCTTCCTTTTACCCACATCAATATTAGTGCTATAAGTATGCTTTCTAGTGAGATTTTTACATTCTTTAATATAAAAAGTGGCTTGTTTCAGACGTGAAGACTTCAAACATTGTCCTAGCATTTTTAGCCCAATTGCTGCCTTTAATATGAATATAATATCAAAGGATATCGTCAACAAAGCTAAATTAATCTCAGAAGCTTACACAGTATCCATCGAAGCAATAAGTAAGTTATATTGTTGCACTGTTCATAATTTTTAGATGTTCAAATATTTAGATTTTATGTATGACTCACTCAGCATTTTTCTTATAGTTATTTATTTATGTCAAATAAATATATAACAAACTTGTGTTTTAGCCCAAGCTCCACGTCCTGTTATCACATCAGTGAATGCAACATCAGCAACATCACTAAATGTAACATGGACCAAACATCACTGGCACAGCACGAAATGTCAAATCCGTTACAAATGCTCCACTACAGAACAATGGACAGTGGTAAAACTTTTACAACAAAAGGTAGTTGAAATGTATGGCAGAAGAGTTACAACAGAAATATAGGTAGTTGTTCATAAAATTATACTAGCTGCTCAGCTTTTGTACAGAATGCTCTGTATGACTATACTTTTCTAAAATAACAGCAAATTCTAATACAAGGAACTGCAAATGTACATACCTTATCACTTGTGGCTGAAAAGCTGCATTACAAAAAGAAAATATTAATCTTATTTATACATATACTCCAATCCATCTTCAGGATTTATTGACTGTCCCTGAGAAAGAAGAATTAGAGATTTCGCATGAAATTGATGGCCTGCAGCCTTTTAGCCAGTATAATCTTACTGTTGCCTGTAGCGGGGATTATGGGCTATGGAGTGACTGGAGTGAAGAATTTCAAGGAATGACATTCGAGGCTAGTAAGTATAAAAGAAAAGTTTGAACCCAAAATTTAATATCACTAATGTGCTCCGAACAGAAGACTTTTTTTCTGATTTCTGATTTTCAGTTCCCACTGCACCACCTTATGTCAGTTTTTATGTTGAGCCTTCTAATAACAGATCCAGGCTTCAAAAGCTGATACTTATCTGGAGGGTAAGTTTAAGGTACATTAGGCCTCATTTATCGAGCTGGATATGAACAAATTTGTTTGTGAATTCTGTTTGTTTAAAAAAAAACATCAGTATCCTAAAGAATTCCTGAGTTTGTATAAATTCATGTATAAGGAGACTCACTAATGTGAACATCAATCAATCGGCTTTCAAATCACACAATTGGCATTAGTTACTGCAGTTTTATACTGTATATGAATTATGTTGTCGGGTTTAAATGGCTTATTTATTTCAATTGAACAAATGGATTTAAAAAATATTAAATATGAAAGAAGCATGGATTCATGGATATGGATATGTCTAGTCAATTAATTAGACAAAAGAAATGGTGCCACATAAAAGGAGCGATGGGATAGCATGTGCAGTGGCTCAGCTGATGAGGTGACTTATAAAGCTTTTCCATTTGGCTTGGCATCTTCTTTTAATGCTGTGCAACACTTTAGAGCCAGCACTAATTCAAAAAGCAATTTATGATCTTGTGTCATTTGTTAGTGCTTGAATTTCATGCTTCTGGCATATTTAAAAGAGGGATAAGTGACTGCTCTGGTATAATTCCTACAGTGAACTCCCTAGTTCGCATCATCAGACCTCTAAGACGGCACTGGGCAGAGCGCATTGCTGTTTGTGAGGTCATAATACAATTATAACTCAGCTTTATGTGAGATTTGCCTTTTATGAAGTTTTATGGGCATCATTATTTGCAAATAAGCTGTGTGTGAGTTCTCTTTGAACTTCATAGGTGAATGGCATTTATCAACATGTGCATGTGAGAACAAAGAAAATCAGTGTTACCAAAACTTTTTAAATCGGTCAGGAATTTTTAGTTCTGTGTAGATTATGAAAACTTTTTCATACAACATTATTAAAAGACTGATGAATGAGGTCCAATGTCTGTGTCTGTGGGGTTACAAGGGATAATAAAATACAGTCCTTTTGTAACTATAGTATGTATTTAACTATTCATGTACATTAGGCTTTGGAGATAAAGGAGGCCAGAGGATACATTCTTGGATATGAGGTGACATACACACCTACCAAACAGCCAGGTTTGAAGAGAACAATTTATACTACGGATCAGAAAGCTATCTTAGAAGTGACTGCAGGGGACTATAACCTGACAGTAATGGCCCATAACACTGCTGGATGGTCTCCTTCAACTAATCTTCGAATCAATGCTGATGTTTTACAAAGTAAGCTTTTTCCTTCTTTAACAATTTAAAAATAATCATTATTTTAGCATAAACATTAGGCTACAGTTCACTCTATGGAAATCGATGTGAGATAAGATCTTTTATCTGCCTTTCAGAAGTAACAGCGCTTTCGTGTTTATGCAATGTTCTATGTGCCTTTCATACAGTAAAAAGATATCTTATTATGTTTATATCAAGGTACACCATGCATTGTTGTAAACCTGCTGTAAGCAGATCATGGTTGTAAACCGAACATAGTTCTGTTCAGAAATCAGTAATTTTCCTTTTATGTAAGTATTATGTACTTAGCCACTGAAAATGAATGAAGCCAAGCTAGACAACAAGAATCAATGTGTAGTTAATGTGCTGTTTTATTCAGTATTATCTGTTAGTTTGGTTTTACACTTACATTTATTGGTTTGTCAAATTTTTGTTTGAAGCTGCATGCAGAATGCAATGTTTGAATAGCGCTGTTAAACAAGCCACTATTTATCTATCAATTAACATAAACAGACACAAATTAGTTATAAAAGACAGACAAACACAATAGGGTTGGAGCAAGTGCTAGTTCTTAAACCATTTGAAGTTTTAGAATATGTTAAACATATGAAAATGTGCTAAAAGGTAAGAAATAAGAAGCAATGTTTAAAACATATGTACAGGATAAATTGCCAACAATATTACTGATAGGTCTGCCAAAGATAAAAGGACTCTGGGCCAGCAGTGAAGCATTTTCACTGAAGATCCGATGGGAGACAGCAGCTGTGAATGTTAGTGAGTTTGCCATTGAGTGGTTCTCTTTTGGTGATGTTGCCTCGAAACAATGGAAAAGACTAAATGGCTCAACATTTTCAACAGTTCTGACAGGTAAATACTGCAACTGAATTTCAGAAGTATATCAAAAAGATGTGTGCGCAACATTCCCCTATTTTTGTTATTATAACACAAACGCTCATAATATTGCGACACCTTGCTATTTTCGTGACTTAGCAAAGAGTGATGCAACTAGGTTTAGTTAGGCGAGTTGCTGCAATCAGTTGCTGCAAATTAAATCCACTCCATTAAATACAGCATGTTATCTGCCACTTCACATGCATGAGCGCAGGTGCTAATTTTGGAACACAAAAATAGCAACTGAGCACTAACAAACAGACAGATAGTCTATTATTGCTAAATTGTCATAAATTACCAGCTATAATTTGTTTCACTTTTACAGGTTGTGGTAACAGAAGTGAATTACATAAATGCGTCTGCCTCAAACTCTGTTTCAGGACAGATCAAGCCCCTAAAGAACTACAGCATCAGTGTGTATTCTCTTTATGGAACTCTGTGTGCGCCCCCAGAAACGATTCAAGCCAGTCTAGTGTATGGAAGTAAGTATATACACATCCCAATATTGCTGTTTTCTTTGTGGTATTTACAATTTTTAAAGAGCATCACATTGAATGTAAAACTCTACCGACAATGCTATCATTGGATTATTTGATTAGACTTCTGAATATTTAAAAATAATAATAATAATAATAAATTGAATGTGTCTTTAGTTTATCCAATCAATGTATAAAGAAAAATTTCTTGTAATTTCACCTGACATTTTTGATTCTTAAAAACCTGTTTTCAGGTTTATGTAACATATTTCAAAGGGATGCACTGCACCTTGAAATGACCTATCTGTTTACCATAACATGAACTACTTCCAAATCTGTGTATAGTATATACCTACATTTGATCTATTTTTCAGCACTTCTAAACATTGTTCAGCTGCAACCTGAAATTGTGACAAAAACATCAGTGACAGTCCAGTGGGTGTGGAAAAAACAATCCCCAACCACAAATGTTCTTCAATATAGACTTGTGTTAAGTGGTGCCAATGAAACAAGATGTAAGTCTCTAGATACAATGCTTAGTTTAAACTTTATTTTACTGTAAAAACTACATTGCAGTTAGAATTTACTTACTTTTTACTCTTTCATTTAGCATTAGTGATTTTCCCAAATCAGTGGCAGCACACATTTCACAACCTACAGACAAACGTCAGGTACATCGTATCTATTTATGGCGAGACTACATCTGGTCACTTTTTGAAGGCAAACACTGAATTTATAATGCCTTATCTTGGTGAGTAATCCTCTGCAAAATGGAGCGATGTTAATAAAAACAATACATTTGATTATTTCAATAATAAAGTTGCATTTTAAATTGTTGCATTTTAAATTGTTTTTTGGTTTTTTTCAGAAACTGATGAAACAATAAAAGTTGCTGTTCCAATAGTACTTCTTATTGTTATATTCAGTATTTTCTCAGTTCTCTCCAGAACCGTGTAAGTACCATATTTATCCTATGTTCAGCTAATTCATATTTATTCTTGTTTTTAAATCCGTTCTGTAAGTTCTATAATAATACTTGGCAATAAGTGTGGAGAAAATTATATATTGCCTGGAAATAATTAGAGTCATTTTTTATTTATTTATTTATTTTTATATACTCTTTGTATAAGAACATACTACCAATATTTCAACACACTTTCTGTCTCACAGCTATAAGGACTACTTTTTCCCCAACATCGCTAACCCTGGGCATAGTCTTATTGGACGCTGGCTGCTAAATCATCCACATGAGGTAATGGCTAAAATGTCTTATGTTCTTATGTCAGCTACAGTAGTAATCAACATTATATAAATTAAAAAACATGAGTTGTCTTTTTTTTTACTATGCTTTCTCTTTTCAGTTTCATTTATGCATTTGTTTATTTTTCCTTTTTGCAAATGTTCCACTGTTTTCTTCTGAATTTTCATGAGTGGAACAGCTCAGCATTTAATATTGGCCAAGCAATCAGCAAGTGAATGTAGTTGTTAAAAATCACAGATTGTTGTTATAAATAACAGTTCTACCTTGGTTGTTAAAAAGACCAGAAATGTATAGGATAGGAAAGTTTGATAAAACCTTTAGGCTACTTCTTGAGCAGACACTGGTATTTAATATTGATCTTGTTTAAAAGATAAGTAAAGACAATATATCTGGTATATCAACAGACAATGTGTACAATGGGTATAAAAAGTCACACCCCTGTTAAAATGGCAGGCTTTTATGATGTAAAAAAAAAAAAATTAAACCAAGATAAATAATGTCAGAACATTTTCCACCCTCAATGTGAAATTACAGCATATAAAATTAAGTGGAAAAACAATCACAAACTTTTTTTGGGGGGGAAATGGGATAAATAATAATAATAAAAAAAAGTTACAATAACCTGTTTGCATAAGTGTGTACACACCTAAACTAATACTTTGTTCAAGCACCTTTGGATTTTATTACACCACTGAGTCTTTTTGAGTAAGAGTCTATCAGCATTGGACTGACTTGGCAAGATTTTTCAACTCTTTCTTGCAAAAACACTCCAAAAACAGATCCATCAAATTGTGAGGTTCAGGTTTGGGGTGATTTAGTTGGGATGTCAGCGATAGGTCTCTTGGCAGCCTCCCTGGTAAGTTTTTGCCTTGTCCGTTTATACATTTTGGAGGGATGTCTTGTTCTTGGTGATGTCACAATAGTGCTCCATTTTCTTTATTTTGTTGATGATGGCCTTTACATTCCATGGTATAGCTAATGTTTTGGAAATTCTTTTATACCCCTCTCCTGATTCATACCTCTCGACAAGTGAGATACCATGCATGCTTTGTAAGCTCTTTGCAGACCATGACTACAGCAGTCAGATGAAACAAAGAAGATGTCAAGAAAATCCTACAGAAACTGGATTTGGGGTTAATCAGAATAATTTCATTGAAGAGAGCTGTATGATAATTACTTTTGAACATGAGCTTCAATGTGATTGGTTCATTCTGAACCCAGCCACATTCCCAATGATAAAAGGGTGTGCACATTTATGCAACCAGGTTATTGTATTATGTATATGTATTATAACTTTTTATTTTTCCTATTTTCCCCTAAAATGTTTCTGAATGTTTTTCTGAATGTTGGTCGTTGTAATTTCACATTGATTGTGAAAAAAAGTTTTGATAGGATTCGTCTTAATTTCTTTTTTTTTTTTTTTTTTACATTACAAAAACCTGCTGTTTTAACAGTGGTGTGTAAACTTTTTGTGATTAAAAATGTTTGTTCATTTGACATGTTTTTTTTTGTTTTGTTTTTTTTTGATTGAAGGAGGCTGTGGTGAATGTGCTCAAATTGAAGGATTTCTCAGAGAAACTGAGAGAGGATTTCTCAGAGACTGAAAAGAGTCTCATTCACATAGAGCCCAAAATGTCCTTAGATGGACAGGATTTTGATGAAGACATGACCATGTCAAAAATGTCTTTTCCTGATAACTACCCGATAGAAAATTCAGACCATTTGGAGAATTCTATGACTTTACCTGGTTTTAGTGAGTATGTTGAAAACTATGAGATACAACATTTTTCCCAAGTGAGGCAGCAGTGATCATATCCAAACTAAGCAAAAAAAAGTAATCAGTAGCTCAGAAACCTAATAACCATTTTCACAGTCATTACTGGACTTTTACAAAATTATGTTAGTTTTTATATTTACTGTATATAGCATGTCATATATATTTTAATCTTACAATGATTCCCATTTCAATATGTATAATATTCATTTGTGGTCAGATATCATTGCTAGTATGTTGTTAGTATACTGCAAGAAATTATAATTTTGTTGCAACTATACTTTCATTTGATGCAATGTGTATGTAAAGAATAAAATGCAACTACGTGTGCAGTGTACAGTTATCGTTAAAAAAAATCAGTGACAGGGTGGTTTAATGCACTTGGAATGTGCATCAGTACAAAGTGTTTTTTTATTTATTTATTTATTTTTATTCCTATATACAGTGGGGGAAGTATGTATTGAATGCGTCAACACTGGAAATATATTTACTGAAAACAATGAGTATATTCACATGAAATTTTCACCAGACTTTACTATTAACTCAAGAAATCCACACATAGAAAGAAATCCAAACAATAAAGTACATAAATGGAGTTATGTGTAATAAAGAGGAATGACACAGGAAAAAAGTATTGAACACACTAACTGAAATTTATTGAATACTTACTGTAGTGGAGAAGCCTTTGTTTGTAATGATAGCTTCAAGACACTCCCTGTATGAAGAAATTAATCGACCGCAATATTCAGGTGTGATTTTGGCCCATTCTTCTAAACATATTGTCTTTAAATCTTGTTCAATTGGATTCAAGTCAGGTGATCGACTGGGCCATTCTAATGCCTTGATTTTTTTCTCTGAAACCAATTGAGAGTTTCCTTTGCTGTATGCTTTAATCGTTGTCCTGCTGGAAGGTCCACCCACGTCTCATCTTCATCATCTTGGTGGATGGCAGCAGATTCTTCTCAAGAATCTCCCAGTAAAGGGCTCCATTCATCATTCCTTCAATTATATGAAGTCTGCCAGTACCATGCAATGAAAAACAGCCCCACATCATGATGCTTCCACCTTCAAACTTCACTGTTGGTTTAGTGTTTTTAGGGTGATGTGCATTGCCATTTCTTCTCCAAACATGGTGTGTAGTATGCTCAATTTTGCTCTCGTCTGACCAGACTCGACTCTCCCAGTATTTCATAGGCTTGTCCAAATGAGTTGTAGCAAACTTTAAACAAGCTTTGACATGCCTTTTCTTTAGTAATGGAGTCTTGCCGGGTGAGCGTGCATAGAGGCCATGGCGGTGGAGTGCAATGCCTATTGTTTTCTCTGTGACGATGGTACCTGCTGCCCCCAAGTGTTTCTGGAGCTCTTTCCAAGTGGTCCTGGGCTCTTGGGCTACTCTTCTGACTATTCTTCTGAATCATTGGTCAGTAATCTTGCATGTAGCTCCTGTGCGTGGCCGGTTGATGACGGAGTGATGTTGCTTCCACTTGCGGGTAACGGCCCCAGTGGTGCTTACTGGAGGATTCAGAAGTTTTGAAATATGTCTGTATCTGATTCCATCAATATGTTTCGTAACAATAAGGGTGCGAAGGTCTTGGGAGAGCTCTTTGCTTTTACCCATCTTGAAATGTTTCTTATGTGACACCTTGGTAATGAACAGCCTTTTTATAGACCATCAAATTACTAACCCAGCTGATATTAATTTGAACAGATAGGAGGTATAATTACTTTCTAACTACTTATGGATTTCAGCTGATTCCTTGCCTTGGAGAACTGCTTTTTCTTAGTGTTTAATACTTTTTTCTTGTCACATTCCACTTTATTCCACACAACTTAATTTATAGACTTTAATGTTTTGATTTCTTTATCCTGAGTTAATACTGATGTCTGGTGAAAATTTAATGTGAATAACCTCATTGGAAATATATTTACTGAAAAAAAATGTTGGCACATTCAATATTTATTTCCCCCACTGTGTGTGTGTGTGTGATCTGATCTACCCTTCCGGTAAAAAGTTTAGACACACACATTATTATTTTCCCCACATTTTAGAATAATAATAAAGTCATTAAAACTCTGGAATAATACAAATGAAACTATGGGAATTAGGTTGTGATAAAAAATCCAAAATAAATCAAAATAATTTAGTATTTTAGCATCTTTAAAGTGGACACCCCTTTTTGCCTAGAATGTATCCTTGGCATTTTCTCAACTAATTTCTTGAGGAATCCCCCTGAGATGCAACAGTAAACAGTTTTAAACAGTATTAAAAGAGTTCCTACTTATGCTGGACACTTATTGGCTACTTTTCGGAATATTTCGCTCCAAGTCACCCGTTTAAAAAAAATATTTTAGTTTATAATATAAAATTAAAATAAAATGTTAGTTTTCTAATGAAAGAAATGAATATGTTGGCACAATTACATTTTTGGCTACAACACCGATTTCAAACATTTAATCATACACCTTTAGATCAAAAGATTTTAAAGATCATGAGAAACATTCAAGTGTATCCAAACTTTTGACTGGTAGTGTACATAATGTTGTAGGACATTCATACTTCTTGTTAATACTTATAACAGCTACAAATGGTCACTCTTCTTACAATACAAAAATTCTTTCATAAATGACAAAAAAAATAAAAGTTACTATAGAAACAATGGCATATTAATGATTTATACAACAGTGCTGTTGAGTTCTCAAATCTGAATGGTCAGAAGGTGCTGATTAATTTTCTACAAAAACAAGACAAAAGTGCCAGCTGCAAGGCAAATGACAAGTTTATGACTTGTTTCACAAGTTCCACAACATTAAATGTAAATATAAAACAATTTAAAATGTATGATGTGTCATTCTTTAATAAATAAAAAATAATAATCACTGGAAAATTGGTGTGTTATAAAATGAATAAAAACACATTTGATGTGCTGTTATTGGAAAACAATCAGCTCCAGGGTGGTAACAGCCCTCTGTTTCACATAAAGCTGCATCAGACCATACCTATAACAGCACTTACAGTCATGTTTTATTCCACTCTTAAAAGTGTATGTTGTAAATGTCTCAAATAAACACACAATTTTTTCAACTTCTTTCATGATTTACTTTTACACATCACATGATTTTATTACACAGTATAGAGTGACATTACAAATATTTATATCCACTTGAAAAAAATATTTAAAGTTGAAAATAATTGAAACAACATGGTGAAGATTTCTTTATCTTGACTTTAGAAGGATATGTAACCATGTTTCTATGACTGAATGGAGAGTGGTTACGTTGGAAAATAGTGACGTATTCCCATTTTCCCATATTTGTGGCCAAATGCCATTAGCAAAGTTGACCTCATATTGAACCCATGCTAGCCTATAAAAGGTCCTCGCTACATCAGCCCCATCCTCCAGCCATTCTGGTCACCCAAAGGGACCAGGTGGCCTGGTGGTACTGCACTCAAAACTTGCAGATCCACAGTTACATACATAAACTTCTGTTCTACTACCGTTCATTCCAGAGCACCAGAGTTTCCTTCTGAGCGACACTTATCTTAGTGCTGCCCAGAAAGGAGACATGCTGTGCATCAAATGGTATTTAATGGAAGAAGGTACGTCTTGACCTGTGTTCAAGTATGCCTGTGCAATCACATTATTTACCCAATAGGTTAAGCTTTAGACAGCAGAGCCAAACAAAGTTCAGTGTCCTGTCGAGTATGTTGTCTGTGAAGAACAAAAAAAAAAGCGTTTTCCAATTATTGGACGTTTTCAAACCGTTTTTTTTTTTAACCACTTTACCTGATTTGTTAAATAACCCAAACCCTAACCGTAGTTGATTGGATGGTTGAACAACGCCTATCCAGTCTGATGATGCCCACTGATTGGAAAATGTCAATTTATGTTCCACAGAGACCTATACTTGGACCTGCCAGCTAGAACTGCCAAAATATAGTGTCACCCTGATTATAACAGTTATGAGTGACGATACCGGTATGAAATTTTATACCGGTTTATAGGGGGAAACAATATGAATGAAACTTACTTAATAATAACAGTTCCTATATCAATATCCTAACAAATAGAACAGCCTTAAATAATGTATAGTCGCCTAATGAAGAGTTTGCAACTCATGATAAATTTAATTAAATGAACGCATTGAAAGTTATTTACTGATGCAGCATAGCACGCACACTGACAGAAGACATTACATTTAACTGACAGGAACAACTACGCGAGGTCAGAGGGGCAGCACAAAATTAAAATATTGAAAACAAGTATGGAGCCATCTGCAGAAATTGCACGAAAAACATTTCAGCAAGAGGAGGGAACACGTCAAATTTATTTGCACACCTTTGCATTCATCACTCATAGCTGAAACAGCTAAGGTGAGAGGTGATAAAACACCAACATTAAGCATGTAACAACCCACAATTACCCCATAGCACCATCTAGCGTCCAACTAGGGCTAATACCAGTATTATAGGTTTGAAATAGGGATACCGTACAGGTGTGAAAATTATGATATCATGGCAAGTCAACTGCCAGCTTGCTGTCACTTTCACATACCACTTAAAAGCCCTCACAGGACATAGGACTAGGTTTGGCACATTCTCACGTGCATGATAAGGCTAATATAATAATGACAGGTGTATTATTATAATGCAACATCAACACTTTTGGCAGGAATGCTGGGTTAAGCCGTAACATAATGTTTCATCTGGCTGTAATGAAAAAGCTAACTTTACCAAAAACACTGTGGTGTTTTGCACCACAGTGAGAAAACATTTAATTTGCCTGCACATGTCAGGTAGACGGAGCATACACACTCACTAGGGTGTGTGTGTGACCGTTTTGTGAACATTTTAGTATGCTGGAGTTGCTTGCAGGCCCCAAACACATAATTGTTCATACTATGCTTTGATACAGTTTCATCTGGGACAGTATTTCCAGTCTGATGGGTAGAGGGTAAAGCAGGCCTGTCAGTAACAAGTAGAATCATGGCCTGTTGTATTGCCTGAATGTAGCAACACTGGTTGCTAAGACTGTTGGATGCACTGCAGTGCCTCCTGTTGTCGACATTATCTCTTCAAGGGTCATATTAGAGATAGAACTCTTACTTGACAGTTTACATGCTTTTTAAACTAGTGTATTAGCTCTCATATTCTGCAACTGCAGCCACAATACTTGCCCTATTATTACAATGCAAGTTCAGTTTGCATTAAAATGGACATACAGTCATATGAAAAAATATGTGCACTACATGAAATATGGGCAAGCAAACATTTGATCAGCTCTGAAACAGTGCCTATTAATGAAATTAAAGTACTTGAACAAAACCACAAGGAAAATTAGCTTTTTCAATAATTTATTCAGCAGAAATATCAATTGATGTGATATTTTTCTGTGGAAAAAGTAAGTACACCCTTGGTCTCAGAAGCTAGTATTGCCCCCTTTAGCAGAAATAACTTCTTGTAGCTGTTTTGCATAATTGTCCACCAGGATTGCTGGAATTTTTGACCACTCTTCCATGCAATATTCTTTCAGTTGCAAGATGTTTGCGGTTTTCTTGCATGTACTGCCCACTTAAAATCTCCCCCACAACTTTCA
Organism: Ictalurus punctatus; assembly: GCF_001660625.3. NCBI lineage: Eukaryota > Metazoa > Chordata > Actinopteri > Siluriformes > Ictaluridae > Ictalurus > Ictalurus punctatus. Next base: position 18,916,791 of record NC_030420.2, read on the forward strand.
ATGTGATTAAAATCCAGGCTTTGTCTAGGCCATTCCATAACCTTCCAGCAAAAGGAACACCAGTCACTATATAAGAGAGGTATAAATAAGACAGGTTCCACCTGCACACCCTAAGTAGGTTCCAATCTTGAGCACCTGATTATAATTATATGGATTTGAAGGTGTGATGTAGGGGTATACTTACTTTTTCCATGTGACTGATCAGTTTTTGTTAATTTAAATTGTGAAAATTACTACAAAAATGTCAATTTTGTGTGTTATTTGATAGAGTGTATCAACTTTATTAATAGACACTATTTCAAAGAGGATCAAATGTTTGTTTGTCGAAATACAAAAAAAAAAAAAAAAAAACACACAATTTCCATGGGGTGTACTTATTTTTTCCATACAACTGTAAGTGCTTATTAATCAAATCAGTACATTGTGGAACAACCCAATAATTTGCTTCAATGTATGTACCACATAATGGATTAGGCATTTGCTCATTTGCTCTGTGTCTGGCAGAGGATCAATCTTTAGATTTGCCACGGCAGGCTTAACACGAATTTGTAGCATGTTCACGATCACTCCTGTGCTGTACTCCTTCATTACATTATGATCTTCAGACAATGGTGGGCTAGCAGCACTCTCCTTCAAGAGAATGATATACAGCCACTGAAAATACACCTCAGCACTCTGTGCAAGGTAGCTGTACTGAGCTCTCTTTCACTTCACTGCTCTCTTGCATTTTGATAGTGAAGACACTTGCACTTCCTCTTCAGCTATGTCTCTTCTACCTCTTTATGTTCTTGCTGGGGCAAATTGGCCAAGGAGCTTATCTTTCTCATTTTAGAAGATTGGACTTAGCAAGAAATAAACCGACTAGAGCCCTATACTCAAGTATTTTCAATTATCCTGGTCAATCATCTGGTCCTGGGCTTCATAGGTGGACCTTCTTGCACATTCCAGGGAACTTGCTGGCAGGGACGAATATCCATGCCAGACAGGTCTTGTGGGAGGGACTAGACTAAACTCAGCCCCTGGTCCTCCAGATTAGGGGTTGCACATGGGGCCAACAACTCCAGCCTGAGAACCCACCTTGTTACAGAAACTGCAGTGAACGCATCTTCTGATATCATAACAGAACCTGATGAAGCTGGCCAGACAAGAGCCCTGTACTCTGCATCCATAAATTCACTACCTCAACCCCTTGACAACATAAGCCTGGAAAAGAGGGCTAGGAGGATAAAGTGGGAGCTTTTCTAGGCTACCCAGACATGGACACAAGGAGACAACTTTGCTGTTCTACTTTGCTAGAAAACTAGTAAACAGCAAATACACCACCAGCTCTAAAAGGATCCACCCTGGCAGTCTGGAATGAAAAGTAGTAGAACTTTCAAGTGTAGTGATCTGTAAGATTGTTAAAATGACAGTGTGGTCACTTACATCTATTAGCAATATCACAATTTATTCATAATAATTATATTAGTTTAAGAGTTTTGGTATAAGATTTTTGGTATAAGATACACTTTTGTTTCTCATCTCACTCCCTCATATCATCCAAACACATGGCAAATTATGAAAACACAATCATGCTATTACACCCTAGTAACATTCAATTCAAAGGTTTGCGTTTATACCAATCCAGTGTTTCACAAGATAATGGGCAATAGCTTGTCTTGGAGGCATGAAAAAAACTGCTTGGTTACCCTTCACAAGAGCATCTGTTACCTGCAAAAATTAATGAAGATGTTTATAGGTTTGAGAAATTTATACAAAAATTCCATTGCTTGGACAAAATTCTCCAATTGACTACATGCACTGTTTTACATTGTTTAATCTCATTTTCGTGTATGAATTGTATAGCTGTATTTTCATGAAGAGACGACCATTTTATTTTTGTTGTGGTGGAAGACAGCACAAACAATGTAGTAAGCAATCTATGTCCATAAATATGTTTTTTGCTTTCTAAGTAAATTCATCTGAGGTCCAGAGTTATGTTAATTTCATGAAAAAAGTAGAAACAAGATTTTAAGATAGTTGCCTATGCAATGAATAAGAGAATGGGTGTTTTAAAAAGTGGTTTATTCATTTGTATGTCCATTAAATTGCTTAACTTAGCCCACTCATTCAACCTACCCTTGGGGTAAATTGTGCTAAAAGTCAAACCTTTTCCAGACTGCATATAAAGGAAAGTAATTCATTAAAATACATTATGTTGTTTTCCAAAGAGTCAGGAAAGTTTTTAAGGTAATATATATTTTGCATCTTTTTATTGCTTTGTAAAACTGTAGAACAGAAAAAATTCAGACTCTTACCTCTTGCCTTGTGAACCAGCGAGCATCTTCAATTTCAATTTCATCAACCTTTATGTCTGTAGACATTGCTACTGCAAAGCAACCAATCATGAGCGATGACGGCATTGGCCATGGCTGGCAGGAGACATATTGGACAGGGCCAACAGTAACTCCACTCTCTTCTAAAACTTCTCTCCTTACTGCATTTTCAATGGTCTCACCTGTTCCAACAAGCACAGTAACTAATTCATTTACAAGACAATTCAGATGTAGACAATATAAAAGCCAGTATAAATTAAAGCATAGATATGCAGTTTTTCTACATAAGTGCAAACAGAGGGTTCTTCATGGTTTCTCTGTATGGTTGCTGATTCTAACTTGCATGCACACACATTTACCTACATGCATGTATTTTGGGAGGTGGCAGGAAACCCTCACAGTCATGAGGAGAATATATATATATATATATATATATATATATATATATATATATATATATATATATATATATATATATATATATACACACACACAAAGCTTCAAACTTCCAACCTTAAAGCATTTATACTTATATTTTATACTTTTTTACTCTCACACTATTTTATAATGATCAGTTGCTTTGTTTCTTTATCTCTTAATGAATCTTACATTTTCTATAAAGAGCAAATTTCTTACAGTAGTTTTTGTCTACCTGGTTCTATGAACCCAGCAAGACATGAAAACATTCCTGGAGGAAATGCCTTCTTTCTTCCTAGGAGGCACTGATTCCCATCTGGGTGAAGGACCAGCATGATCACAACAGGATCTGTAGTATAAGGAGCCCATAAATCTGGTGATTAAATTCACTGGTAAATCAAATCATGATTTCTGGCAGAAACAACTACGAGGTTAATTACCAACTCTAGGGTAACAGGTATTGTGGATTCCGTGAAGACTCCTGCAGCCCTCTGTCAAGCAGGTTCTTTTGTAACCTCCTTCATCCACTTTGGTCTTACCACCACAGGTTGGGCAGAAACTGTACCGGCTGTGCCATGCAAGGACAGACCTGGCTTGTGCAACAATACCTGTGCATATAAAAAAATAATAAAGAACAAAATTCAATTATTTGTGGATAAGAAGCAAACTTAGTAGATGGGATTCATGCCTTTGGAACTAGAATTTTATTCAGAAGTTACTGATTATCCTTAAACATTATATAAAAAGTATAAATATAGAAAACACTAAACACCACACTGCTTTCTTAGACCTAATGAAATGGATGTCCCACCTGCTTCGTCTTCATTTAGCATTAGGAGCCTTGGCATTGGCCCTGAAAGGAAGAAGCTGTCTGAACCTGTGACCTTAAGACTTTCTGTTGGATTCTTCTTGGTATTTAGAGCAAACCATGCAATCAGTCCATCTTCATTTGATCCTGGTGAAGAAGGTGAACATTCCTGCTTTTCTACTCCCAGAAAAATAACCATCGTGTCACTCTGATGGAGTACCTCTTTCACGGAGTCCCTTCCAAACCTGTACAGTTTTAACTTAGGTCGAATATCCTCTGGCTCTGCTGTAACAAAAGGGTCTAAGTTATGAAACACAATGAACACTGTTTCTGAAGAGGACTGTTTAGCTGAAAGCCATTCCGAGTCAGTCCTTTTATCACTCATTCTGTTGAGATATTCTCTACTGAAGTATGTTTCAATGTCTGTCAATTTATTGCTTGGTAGAATCCCATGATGTGCGACATCCCCACTGCTAGCTAAGAAACGGGCAATGTGTCTGTGTCCCCAGAATTTTGCTATGCCATGAGCAGTTTGGCCTGACTTATTCACCAAGTCTTTATTACACCTGTTGACAAGAAAAGTTCCTTTTAGTCAAAAAATGTATACTTTGTTACTTGAAGGAGTTGTATCAAATCAATCAGTTTAAAATCCACTTTATATATTTTTTTATTCAGCACTTTTATCCAAACAGTGAAAAAGACTAAAATCATGACACATTGAAGAGCAGGTGAGGTTTAGGGCCATGTTCATGGGCCTAATACAGCGTCTCTGGTAATGTTGAGACTACACACTACCTTCATGTCACTAAAACATGTCATTAACACCTAAGATGTATGTAAACACTGTAACTTACCCATTTAAAAGTAACGCTTTTACCACATCAAAGTGTCCGTTTCTTGCAGCCAACATTAAGGCTGTCCATCCTTGTCTCCCACTTTCATTGAGCAGTTGACTGGAGTGAGAGATCATAGTAGAAACTTTGGCCAAGTCACCTCTGGAAGCACAATCCAGGAACTGTTCAACCATCTCATCCTTAGCACTCATCTGAACACTTGTCATATCTTAAGTACTGAAATAAAATTAAAAAATGACGTCATTGTGACATACAGAAATGGATGAATTAACTGTCCGTTTAAATGAAAAAATAAAACAAAACAGCAACAACACCTATATATCTAGATTCTAGCACTCAAAAAAAAATTAACCCCCCACTGCTTTTAAGTACATGTTGGAAAGTATTACTTACTTTTAACAGTCAGGTGGTAGTATGTGACGTTAGAGCTGTCGGTTAGCAGAATTCTGACTAGGCTAAGTGGGTCTTTGGGTATAATATAACACGTTTAAAATTACTTGCGCTTTCAAATGTTTTAAACTTAAGCTTTCAAACCTGACGCCAAGGGCACAGAGAAAGCACTAGGCTATATGCTTGCAGACGTTGGGTAGGAGTAAATAATTAACATTCTTCTTCCAAAGTGGCGCCCTGCTCCCTATTCCCTAAAGTGCATTACAGTGTTATTTACCCTCGAAGGTTTATCGTTTGGACTCTAACCTATTATAGTGCATTGTGGAATTTCAGGAATTGACCAGATATCCCCCACAGTGTTTTTATGCGTGAATCTAAATTGAAAAAACTCCCCAATAGTGCACTATCTAGTGAATAGGGTATGATTTCAGACGTATGTACAACAAGGTCGGCCGCCGCATGTTAATGACGACAACATCACGTGACACAGTAACCACGTTTCTTGGTTCAAACGCGCACTCTAGTGGTTGGAGTAGACTATACAGTTTATTTCACCAGTATTGATTCCAGGTAGAAAGAAAAGAAAAAGAGCACTTCTACTTAATGTGTTACTGTCAAAGCAACCACCAAAAACACAAGGAAAAAGACAGTAGTCAAACTTTTGCAATAAACTCAATATCATTGTTGCTTGTACAAAAAGAAAACAAAAACATTAGGAGACAAATATTACAAACGACATTAGGCCATGTGAAAAAAAGACTTGAAATAAGCCTAATTTATTGTTACTTAATACTGCCTTGTGAATTTGGAACTGTGATTAAATGCTGTTGCAAGATGCAAGATTCTGGCCATGCTGTTTGGGTGGGAGGGATGGCATACTCTCTCTTCCCTAACAGATTAACTAATCATGGGCATGGATATGCGGAAGAGGGCAGACAGCACTTTCCTCTGAGTTAGTCGCTGTCAAAATACGTATGGACCCGACTGTACATTCTGTTATGGTGAATAAAGTCATCACACAGAAAGTCACGTCTGTGCCCTGCCCTGTCTCAGTACTTTCAGGTAAAGCTTTTTGTTTATAGTTATCATAATGTAATGTTCCACAACATTAAATGTAATTGTAAACAGATTAAAAAGTATGACGTATTGTTCATTAATAAAAAAAATAAAAAAAATCATAATTGTTGGCAAATTGCTTTGGTATAAGACGAACAAAACAATTCAGAATGTGATGTTATAGGAAACTCCAAATCGGTAACGGCCCCCTGCTTCTCATCATGCTATATTCTTTATGTATTATAAGTACTGTATATACTGTATGTCATGTATTTTATATTATAGAGGCCTATATTACTCAAGACATTGCTTGTTCTCTACATGTACCCTCCATGTACTAATGTACCTACAGAGAATTTTATAACCTGACAAGTATTTGCAGAATTGTAACCTTTACCCACAGCAGCCACATCAGTGTTTGTAGTTTTAGAGAAGCAAACAAATCACTTATTAACTGACCGTGTTTGGGTCAGAGACCTCCCCACTGACTAAAATCTGAGAACACAGATGACTCTTTGCAAATCAAGGGAGAACAATCATTTCAGACTTTTGGAGATGGAAAAACCTTTTAGCTGTGATGACTTGGTCCTCAGAAGCAGGACAAATGCAGTCAGACTAACATGTTCTGTTTTACCGAGTCAACAGGATGAGCATGTGTTACAATGGTAAGTTCATAAAAGTGTGCTCACTTTTATATCCCTGTATTCTTATAGATGTATTATAATGCAAAATTAATCAATTTCACAAGGTAAAGCTAACAAAACAATTAAAAACAAATCCGGTATGCGAAGGTCTTGTTGTAAAAAGATATCTTGTAGCTGCATTCAAAAAGCACAAATATCAGTCCAGACCTTTGTATTTGATTCCTGAAGCTGAGCAAATTTGAAAAGGGGAGCAGATACTACAAGACCTACAAGTGCTAAATTTGTTAGAAGGTGCCGTTGGGCATCTTGCCCCACCCCCCAATATAATTTGAAAAATAAACATTTTAATCATATGCACAGATACTTTTTAATGCAGCTGTCACTTTTCAATTTTCAAACACAATTTTATTATGTTTATATAATCCATCCATCCATCCATTTTCTATACTACTTATCCTACTGGGTCACAGGGAGCCTGAAGCCTATCCCAGAGAGCATAGGGCACAAGGCAGGGTACACCTTGGACAGGGTCCCAATCCATCGCAGGGCACAAATTTATATTTTATATTTAAAATTTTTATCCCTTTTTTTTTAATCATGCATATCTTTGCATGCTTAATGCAGAGTTAAAAATGTGTGGTGTTTTCTTTACCTTGTTAGTCATAATAATGAAAATGGGAGAGAGGAAAACTCAAGGAAAATAATAAAAGCAAATGTGCCCATATCAATGGACACTCAATCTGAAATCTTGGAAAGAAGAGGAAAACCAACACTAATTAGGTAAAGGCTGTATGGCTATATGACTATTTCTGTAAGAAAAATGTCATTATTCTCATCTAATGCAGCTCATATTGGTTATGTGTAACATTTTGCAAAACCTTATATATCATGGGTTGTAATAACTCATCAACAGTTATTTGCTCTGTATCCTTTTGTTGTTGTTGTTGTTGCAGGTCCAAAACATTTGATGCCTCATTACAGTCACATGTCCAAAGTGACACTGAGTCAAAGACTGAAAGGAAAAAGCATCAGTGCTGCCATGTAAGTGACTGTGTATATAAATGACGGTGACATTTTTTAAAAGTTAATTTTGATTAATTATATTCAACACCAGGTTTGTATACTCATCAAATAAATTTTGTTGGTTCATGGTGTTCAGATCAAATATTTCCATCTGATGTTTCAGTTTCCTCGGATAAATAACCAATACCACAAAATTTTCAAAGACATTAGTGAGAATGAGCTGCTGAAACAAAGTAAGCAAACATTATTAACATTGTTAGTTTATTAAAGGCAATTGTAGATGGATACAAATTAAAAGACTTGCTGCATTTTCATGTCTTCTGTGTTATTCAGACCATTTTCAGCTGTTGTAAATGTCTATTTTTAAACTGGTAAAGTTATTCAGTGTCTATCATGTATTGTGTCCATAGGTTACACATGTGCGTTGCAGAAAGATATTCTTTACCAAGGGAGACTTTTTGTGTCTGATAACTGGATCTGTTTCCACTCCAAAGTCTTTGGTAAAGACACCAAGGTATTCAAATAGCATTTACAGATAAGTAAATGTAACAATTTTAAACCCAATGTTAAGTTTTTTCTTATACAGTGCTTCAGTACTTGTGCACAGTATTGATTTTGTTGTATAATGTGTTTCCCTTTTACACATTTTTGAAAATATTTTTTGTCTTAATATTTTCAGGTATTTTTGTGTAGTTTGACATGTCTTATATTTTATATTGTCCTTTTGATTTGGACATTGCGAGTGTGGGTTTATTTATGTTGTAGATCTATTTTATTTTACAGTTATTAAACAATGTTTTTGTCCATTGGATGACCTTGCTGTTCAATAAACAAAATCTATTTTGTTAAATATAAACAAAGTTTATTTATGTTCAGTTTTATAATTAACCTAACTCAATTCATTACATGTTCCAGATTGCCATTCCAGTTATATCTGTATCAGTAATAAAGAAAACTAAAACTGCCATCTTAGTACCAAATGCATTGATTATTGCTACAGCACAAGAAAGGGTAAGTTTGATTTCATTTGAGTGGTAAATAGTTAGTAAGCAATGCATTTTAATGAAGACAGTTTAATGGTTTTACAGTATGTTTTCGTGTCGTTCCTGTCCCGGGACACTACATATAAGATTTTGATGTCAGTGTGCTCCCATTTGGATGTGAGTGCCTGACACAGTATAGTTAAATAAAAAATCTAGTCCCTACATTTAATATATTGCTAATTACTATAAGCAGGGTAATGGCTAACACCTCATGTGTTTATTTTGTCACAGGACAAGTGTCTGGGAAACAGTCCTATTCATTCCTCTGCAGATGGCAATTACACAGCACCTTCCACACTTCCCATGGTAACTAAGCACTTTTTTTTCTAGAGGTCTTAAATTTTACTCTGTATTTGTCAAATTTAATATCACACACATCTTGCTTTTGGAACTGGCAGAATTTCTCAGCAGATCTGTCAGATTTGGATGGTCCAGTGGTTCAAATGAGACAAGAAATGGGATATAGCAGTAGCTCAGACTCTCCACATTCACCAGAGTTTGAGAAAATGCCAGGTTTGTTTATTTCCTCGAGTCTATTTAAAATTATATTGATGGAAATTCTACTTTGTGAAACTTTTCACATGAAGAGTACCCTAAAACAGTTTCAAGTTTTCTTAATGTGTTAAAATAAATATCAGACACTCATATACAGCAAGAGAAATAATGTTTTTTGTTGTTGTTATCTAACAACATTAGACCAATAGGCAAAAAGCAATGATTTGCTGAAATGTATTTTTGTCCATCCTTAAGAGCACAAATGGAATGGTTATGACAGTAAAATATGGAGACCTAGCTTGCTTAATGTTCTTCTGAAGGTGTACCTATTTATGTGAGTCATTTATCTTATTATTCCTAGCTTCTGCTTCATTCAGTTAAAGGCAAATACCTAAAGTTGAAAAATATATCAAAATGACAAAAAAGTTACATTTTTGCTTTTGGTTTGCTCATACAGAATCTGCATTTTAATTTTGTCTTCGTGTTACATGGCTTTCAAGATTATGTCTTTGGAAAAGAAATTGCATTCTCTAGCCTCTATGGCTGAATTTACTCATAATGGGTAAGATAAATGCATCAATGCCCAGTTCTTTTATTATGATGAAATAAAAGATTCTTGATCAGTTTGGATGCTATTTGTCAATTTTAGAGATGATTACAACAGCATAAACTCTGAGGATATTTCTACGATCTACTCTGCTGTGTCCATTAACCTTGTGAAGCTGGAAAAGGTACTTACTGGGACTACTGATAAAAGAGAGATTGCTTCTCCAGGAACTTCATGGCATACCAAACTTTTGATCTTTAAAATGTAACCTTTGCTAATAAATGTGCTATTTCTTTGCTCTACAGATTCAGAGAGGCCTACAGAGACTATTGGATAAAACCCAGTGATAGAGCATTCCTCAGACCTCAGTCACCACAAGGTGCTGAGATCTTTATAGGGTGTACCATTTACTGTTATTGCAAGTCTTTGGACAAGATAGGACTATAGAGCATGGGAAGTGTTTCCTGGACATAATAAAAGCACAAAAATAAAGGTACTTTATACTGCTAACAAGCCCAGGATGTTACTCTCGGAATACCACCCAAGTGGTAATTTTGTTTGTTTGTTTTCCTTTTGTAATGTTATTCTGTCTCTTAAAAGCATGGCAGAAGGGTGATAAAATTGTGTACTTCCACAAAAGTAGTTTGTAAGATTTTAGTTGAAACCAGGACAATATTGTTTTGTCCTTGCATCTAGACCAAAGTGGGTTTGAAAATACCACTGCACCATCAAATGATCTCACATCTGCTGAACTGCTCCAACCATGTCAGTGTAGGCTCAGTTCTGATCATGACAATGGGAACTGGGTGGAGAAAAAAGCATTCTGGAGCTATACCACTAACATATGCTTGGGCTTGCTAGTAACTTGTTAAGGTAAACTGGTAGCTATATGAAAAACTGTAGATGCCTCATTGAAATACATTAGTGCATATATTAGGGCCAGATTCATTTATAATGCATTGTAAACCTATGGAGTAATGCTAATCCTTTACAGACCACATTTCAACAACTGCATAATCCTGTAGGTTCATGTATAACATCAAGAAAATCAGACACTATCTCACCAAACAGACTACACAGCTACTAGTCCAGGCTTTTGTCATCTTATAACTGGACTGATGCAACACACTATTCTCAGGCCTCCCAGCCAGCTCCATCAAACCCTTCAGATGATTCAGAAAGCAGCAGCATGCCTCGTCTTCAACCAGACCAAAAGAACTCATATAACACCCCTCTTCATCTACCTCCACTGGCTTCCAGTAGCCTCCCGTATCAAATTCAAGGCCTTGGTGCTCATGTACAAGACCTTGTCTGGAACAGCTCCCCCCTACCTCAATACTCTCCTTGAGGCTTACGTTCCCTCATGCAATCTGCGATTGACCGACGCTTAGTAGTCTCTACTCAACCTGGCTCAAGGTCCTTTTCTAGAACCTTCAAACTAACCGTCCCTCAGTGGTGGAATGAACTTCCAACCTCAATTCAGACTGCAGAATCTGTCACTATTTTCAAAAAACAGCTAAAGAACCACCTCTTCCATGAGCACTTAATTAACCCCTAAAATGCCAACCCCCACATTATTTAAAAAAAAAAAAAAAAAAAAAAACAAACTTACTCTGACTCTTACACATTGACTCTGCACACTTTGCTTCTTTATAACTCAATTATAAATTTTGCTTGGTAGCACTACTTGTATTGTTCTCCGCTTGATATATCACTTTTCTTGTATTTCCTCATTTGAATAAAAGTGTCTTCTAAATGAATATGTACCTTAAATGTAAATGTAAATGTAATCTACCCTGATAAAATTGCATGTAACTTGTTTTTCTGTTCAACCAATTTTCACAAAATTTGCTTTGTTAAAGATGTCATATATTTTTGTACTATATCACACATTATGTAAATGTAAATATACCTGCTGTGTCAATATTCTGATTGCATCACGCCTACATAGGTGTCACACTACATCTTCCAGAACACAACAAATGGCTGCAACGAACTACAACTCCCAACACACACAGACTCTGCCACATTCACTGTCACCGTCCTTCTAATCACACACACCTGAACCACACCATAAATACACACACAACCCCTCAGTTCATTGTGAGGTATACACTCTGTGTCTTTGTTACTAGTCATTGCAAAGCCTTTGGATATTGATATTCTGGGTTTTGATCCTGTATTGGGATTTTCTGTTTTTTTTTTTTGCCTTGCCTTGCCTTGTTCATGCTGTTTCCTATTCACCTTATCATTGCCTGTTTCCTGTTCTTTTTTTTGCCTCATGATTTGGAGCTGTTTGGGAGCTTTCTAAAAAAAACTGTTTATACCTGCTCTTGCATCCATCCCTGCTGCCTGACAGATAAAGTCTAATTCCTGGAAACTCAAAGCAATAAAGTAGTGTGTAGGCTTAACGTATGCTTGGACAGAAATGACCATAAATAAGAAGAAGACATGCTAATCTTGAGCAAGCATTTTATGGCTGTTGTCACATTTAAATCTACTACACTTATTAATCTAATAATAATAGCCAAGTAATAATAAATAGTAATTCAGGTTCAGTCATTCAGAATTTCATGAACTAGTAGCTTGTAAACAAGCTTCTGATTCCTGTCATCCAAGTTTCACGTCTTTGCAGATCACAGCTTCTTATAAATACAAAATCATCATAGGATATCCATAGTTTTCACCAAATGACCCAGCTATTTTAGAGAGATCAGAGAGATCATACAATAGAGTGTAGTGGAGTTCTGCTTCATGATTGCCTTTTGATGCCATGACATACAATGATTGAAAGCCCTCACAATTCTTCCACAGTATTGTAACAGTATGGCATTACAGTAAAATATCAACACCTATTACTGTTAATTGGACAGCCAGTGCACCTCCCTGTATTGCACAGAGTGCATATGTCAATATAGATTTAAGAGATATGCTGGGAAAATGGGTAGTAGATGGCATCCTAGTTTATGGTAGGAACAGAAGACGTGGTTTTCCAGCAAGTGTTCAGTCACTAATGACAACCTGAGGACAATTTACCTCTTGTGGCAGGCATTTAGGACTGCCAAGGAGACCTTGTATAAGATTATATGTTTTTATTTATTTTATTATTATTATTATTATTATTATTATTATTATTATTATTATTATTATTATTATTGTTATTATTATTTTTTATTTATTTATTTATTTATTTATTTATTTATTTATTTATTTATTTGGGGGGGGGGGTAATGACAAGCTTAATCCACAGGTAAATGGATAACATGTAGAATACTTACATCTGGGGATCAACAGGTTCCTTTGCTCCTACTGTAGTACCTCCCAGAACAAATATCTTTGGCATAATAAGTACATAGCTCTCTAATCAGTGCCTCCACAGGTATGACACCATTTCAGTGCATCCTTGGTTATCAGCTGTACCAACTGTAGATTAATAGATAACGCATAGTGAGCTGACACGGGCAGCAGCACATGTACACATTCAGCCAGCCATCTGACATCAAAAGGCCCACGCTGATTGTCAACGTAGTCCTCAGCTCTGACCAGGACAAAGGGGGTGGTTGTCTAAATGTGAACTGAGACTGAGTCTCCATTCAGAGAATTTTAATCCAAGGTTTATTGATCAAAATATTGAGACTCTACTAAAAACCTGTTTGTTACCCATGACGAGCCCCCTCCTCCTGTGGAAGTGTAGGAATGTGCCTGTACTATTTTGAGGACTGGGAGGGCTAATGGCCTTGAGGAATGTTCTGGGTGGCATCTGATGATATCCTCAACCCTTCACTAATACAGGACTTTCACTGAGAGCACCCTCAGTTTGGTGGATGGGGGGTGGGGGTTCTTGCCTTCTTTATGATTGCACCTTTTTCCTATTTATCTAGTTTTGCTTGCTATTTTTTCCCCCCGCTTGTTCGGTTTTGATTATTATGATTATGCCCAAACTTTTTTCTGAACTCTGCACTTGATTCCCGCCTCACTCTCACTGTGCAGTCTGTTAGAAGAATCTGTTTCAACCACTGTTTAGTCACAATTCAAAGCAATATATTTTACTATTTGATCATATATATTAAAATGTATCAATTAAGGATCTGTTTCAGTTGTGCATTGCAAAAACAATGAAAGGCAGTGTTGTGCCCTATGGTAATAGGGATTTGTGTCATCTTCCCTCCGTACAGAAAACAATTGTTTTCCTCTGACTTGCAAATGCAAATGGGAGAGCACGTGGGAAATGTTTCTCCTTTCTTTCTTTCATACCGTGTCAGTATGGAAATAAAAGTGAGCACAGCATTAGGCCCATGTTCAATGTCTCATGATTTTGGAGGAAAGTGTGTTTTATAATTAACATCACCCCCTGCTCCATTGCAGACAACTCATTGTCGCAGTGAGCAATTACTCACATAAAAAAATCACTGTGTAGGATTCCGCCTTTGGTAAAACCCTGGTATAATACTCTAAAAGGTTATTTGCCATGTGAGCACTTTTAAGACGTAAAGCAGCAAAACACTTTGGCTAACATGGACTGAAAGGCGCAATATCGATTTATTTTGTAGGTACAGTATCTCACAAAAGTGAGTACACCCCTCACATTTTTGTAAATATTTGATTATATCTTTTCATGTGACAACATTAAAGAAATGACACTTTGCTACAATGTAAGGTAGTGAGTGTACAGCGTGTAACAGTGTAAATTTGCTGTCCCCTCAAAATAACTCAACACACAGCCATTGATGTCTAAACCGCTGGCAACAAAAGTGAGTACACCCCTAAGTGAAAATGTCCAAATTGGGCCCAATTAGCCATTTTCCCTCCCCAGTGTCATGTGACTTGTTAGTGTTACAAGGTCTAAGGTGTGAATGGGGAGCAGGTGTGTTAAATTTGGTGTCATCGCTCTCACACTCCCTCATACTGGTCACTAGAAGTTCAACATGGCACCTCATGGCAAAGAACTCTCTGAGGATCTGAAAAAAAGAATTGTGGCTCTACATAAAGATGGCCTAGGCTATAACAAGATTGCCAAGAACCTGACACTGAGCTGCAGCACGGTGGCCAAGACCATACAGCAGTTTAACAGGACAGGTTCCACTCAGAACAGGCCTCGCCATGGTCGACCAAAGAAGTTGAGTGCACGTGCTCAGCATCATATCCAGAGGTTGTCTTTGGGAAATAGACATATGAGTGCTGCCAGCATTGCTGCAGAGGTCTAAGGGGTGGGGGTTCAGCCTGTCAGTGCTCAGACCATACGTCGCACACTGCATCAAATTGGTCTGCATGGCTGTCGTCCCAGAAGGAAGCCTCTTGTAAAGATGATGCACAAGAAAGCCCGCAAACAGTTTGCTGAAGGCAAGCAGACTAAGGACATGGATTACTCAAACCATGTCCTGTGGTCCGATGAGACCAAGATAAATGTATATGGTTCAGATGGCGTCAAGCATGTGTGGCGGCAACCAGGTGAGGAGTATAAAGACAAGTGTGTCTTGCCTACAGTCAATGGTGGTGGGAGTGTCATGGTCTGGCGCTGCATGAGTGCTGCCGGCACTGGGGAGCTACAGTTCATTGAGGGAACCATGAATGCCAACATGTACTGTGACATACTGAAGCAGAGCATGATCCGTATACAGTATTATTATTTGATTAAATTATTTGATTAATCGGACATCTAGTTTTTGAAGAAAACCATTCAATACAGAATCCAGTACGGGTCAATTTGACCCCCTTTATGCATTTGTGAAGGTTTTTTAGGTTCATGCATTGTAGGGTTAAATATCAAAAATCTAAAAGGTGTGCGTCATACCTGACACCTAGATGAACACTTAACAGTTGGCTTCATGACTGTACATCATTCCCTTCAACTGCTATTGAGTTTTAAATTATGGCTATTTTGTGTATGGGCCCATTCTGCAGTGAAATTCATAGCTTATTAGTAGCTTATTTTAATAAAGATCAAAAATCTAAAAGGTGTGCATTATAGCTGACATCTAGATGAACACATTACAGTTGGCTGTGTGAGTGTACATCATTCCCTTCAAATGCTATTGAGCTTTAAATAAGGGTATATTTTGTGTATGAGCCCATGCAGTAATAAAATAGATGACAATATGTATATATGATTTAATAGTTTATTTTGATAAATATCAAAAATCTAAGAGGTGTGCATTATAGCTGACACCTAGATGAACACTTTACAGTTGGTTATATGAATGTAAGTCATTCCCTTCAAATGCTATTGAAGTTAGAAACGTGTTTAATAATGTCGTATGTAACTTTAGAGACGGTCCCTTAATTTCCGCAAATCTGCGAATATCGGTCCAACGTCAAGCCAACTTTATTCCAGTAACTGGAAGTTGAAGTTATAATTTAGCTGTTTGGACACTGTTGTTGAATTGTTCACTTTGAAGTAATTTGGCCTCAGCTTGATGAGTCACGAGCTCATGAATTACGTCCTTCAGTGCGCGTGGATGCGCGCGCGAGTACACGCGCTCCACTGAATCCCCGCGTTTAGGTCATTCAGCAACAGAGTGCGCCAGGAGTAACCATTAGTGCCATCTAAACAGGCTGTTTCACCATGGCAGATCCACCATCATCACCTCCGTCAGGACAGAAACCTACTCTGAAGACCACTGGAACGACTCCGAGCCGGTTTCAGGTGGACCGCGTAGCAGAGGCGGCTGGTAAAGCAGCGGCGGGATCGGCTGGAAGCGGAGAGGAGGCCAAAGGTCGATTTCGCGTCGTGAACTTTTTGGACCCATCAGGCGCTCCTGCAGATGGAGCATCGGATGTGGCGTTTGATGGCGACACAGTGCGCAGCGAAGCCAGTCTGCAGTCCTCTACAGGGGGTCTTAGCCATTTTTCTGACACACACTCCAGTACTTATTATCTGCGAACCTTCGGCCATAACACCATCGATGCCGTACCAAATATCGATTTCTACCGGCAAACGCAGGCGACTCTTGGAGAGAAGCTTATTCGGCCATCGCTATCCGAACTTCACGATGAACTTGATAAAGTAAGAAATTACGACGTCAAAGTCTCTAATTCACTTTTAATTACTCGCTTCTTATTTAATTTCTGGTGACTTGTAAAAAAATAAATAACCAACTTAATAAATAAATAAAACTAAATAAACAGACCTTTAAAAAAGTAGACGACACATTACCATTAGTAATATCATGTATTTATTACTTACTCTTGTTTCATTAGTTTCATGGTTTCAAGATAAAAGCTGCTGCTATACATCTTTCAATAATAACATAATTTCACAATATATAGCCTACCTAGTTAAATATGAGAATGAAGGAGAAATGATTCAAACTAGTTAGATGTTTTCTTTCTTATATTTTCATAATACTTTACATCTCTCCATTTGTTTATTATCATGCATGTTTGTTCCCAACTGAATGGGCTGTGTGATGTCAGAGATCTTACCCACACACTTGTCTTTAGACAATGGTCTTTCTTCCCAAGCCCACTCCATGCAGCACCATGGATGTTTGGTCAGAACACAGGAACCCATAACAATAACCTTATGTTTAACCAACGTCCATGTCAATGGCCTAGTGTCTCCTTGCTGTGGACAGCTGCAGTGCTCTCCTGGGGAGATAATGTGACTTGTTTAGGGTGGCATGTTATCACATGATCTGACTTGATGTGACATATTTTGCACAAGGCAAACACATACTGTTTAGTAAACAACGCAAATGTAAGACACTTTTTTTGATGTAAGCTTTTCAGTGACTGGTATTTAACTGCACAATTGAGAAACTGGGTTACACAAGGCAGTGAGAGCTGAAGGTCCTGTCATATACATTTTTCTACATTATTTTTATTTGATCTTCTTTCAAGTAAAAATGACAAAATTTAAGCTATAAAACTGCACTATTGTGCATGTGAATGACTGGATATAAATATCATCGTTGGCATATACAGATTATCTTTTTTGTGGGTACACTGCAGTAAATTGATACAATAATAAACTGAACAATAAAAATAAACTGAACAAACCACACTTGTGGGGGCACGTTGGTTTAGTGGCTAGCACATTTGCCTCTCACCTCCAGGGTTGGGGGATCGATTCCTGCCCCACCCTGTGGGTATGGAACTTGTATGTTCTCCCTGTATTTCAGGGGTTTCCTCTGTGTACTCTGGATTCCTCCCCCAGTCCAAAGATGTGTTGTAGGCTGATTGGCATCTTTAAAAATTGTCCGTAGTGTATGAGTATGTGTGGGATTGTGTCCTGCAATGGGTTGGCATCTCATTCAGGGTGTCCCCCACCTTGTGCCTCGAGTCCCCTGGAATAGGCTCCAGGCTCCCTGTGACCCTGTGTAAGATAAGCGTTACAGAAAATGGATGGATGCTTTTATTTTACGAGTGTTACACTAATTTGAAGAATGCTCAAACTATATGCCACTGGTGTTTAAAATTGCCTTTCTTTATCCACAGGAACTGTTTGAGGATGGCTTACCAAGTGGGGAAGAGCCAGCGGCTGCAGATGTGGCTGCGTTAAAGGATGTACCCGAGTCCAAAGGGGGCACAGTGAAGTTTGGCTGGATAAAGGGTGTCCTTGTTAGTATATTATATCTTGGGTGATTTGTAGTCCTAATATTCCAGTTTCAAAGATGAAGAGTAGGCCGCAGAATAAACATAGCCAGCTAAACTTACAAGTGAAGCAGAGTACATCCTGTTCAAGGGTCCGACTTTGGCTGTCTGGCAGTCCTTGAGGTTGAGCTCACAACTTTCTGGTCACTAGTGCACCTTACCTGCAGAGCTACCATTGCCTTCAAGAGATTCAGTGAACAATGAGAAGTAAATAAAAAGAAGGAAAGCTGATAGGAAGGAAGGAAGATGTGTTACTCTCTTCTTTTTTTATACTTTAACACACATGTAATTTATCTGTCATCTGTACAGGTACGATGTATGCTGAACATCTGGGGAGTGATGCTCTTCATTCGTATGTCATGGATTGTTGGCCAAGCTGGCATTGGTAATTTTTTGAAAGACTGAATGATCTTCATTCAATAATTATAAAATTTTCATAACTATAAGGCTACAGAGTTCAGTGTGAAAAAAACATTGTTTTTTTCTTCTTCCCCAGCTCTGTCATGTGCTATCGTTCTAATAGCGGTTTTGGTGACTACTATCACAGGTCTTTCCACTTCAGCAATAGCCACCAATGGCTTTGTGCGAGGGGGTGAGAATAGTTTTGTCTCAGACATTTTGATACATTTACTGTTGGTGTGAAATATGTAAAAGATTCTGTAAGATGTTAGAGCATTAACATGAACTGGAGTCCAGTAAATTATTGTATTTTCAGGTGGGGCATATTACTTGATATCTAGGAGTTTGGGTCCAGAGTTTGGTGGATCCATTGGACTCATTTTTGCCTTTGCCAATGCTGTCGCTGTTGCCATGTATGTTGTGGGTTTTGCTGAAACTGTGGTAGAGCTCCTTGATGTAAGTATGCTAAAATATTTAGGTAGACAAATGCTGTGTTTAGTAATTACACTGATTAATCTAGGGATTAATGTTATGATGAATGCATCTGTAATTATTTAATTATCGATTTATTCGGTATGGCAGAGTGTAGATGCTCTTATCACAGATGAGATCAATGACATCCGTATAGTTGGCACCCTTACCATCATCTTACTGCTTGGCATATCTATGGCAGGAATGGAATGGGAGGCTAAGGTACTGATGAACATACTTCATGTTTTTAATGACATGATAAATCATGTCTACCACAAAACTGTATCTGAGCAGTCATGACATTCTGTTTTTATCCATCCATCAAATATCATTAAATATCAGTAATGCTGAATATCGACCCAAGTCTAGTAAGCACCTTTGGGATTTTAGTCATGAATTGATTGATGGCTATTTTCACAGGCCCAGATCGTGCTGTTGATCATTCTTGTGGCAGCAATTTTTAACTACTTCATCGGTTCATTCATCTCCATGGAATCAAAAGAGCCTAAAGGCTTCTTTGGTTATAATGGTTAGGACTATTTTAATTTGATTTTAATTGGTAAAAAGTAAAATGGAGTGTATTTTCATGCTACTGTAAATAGAAGTGACTTTTAATATATTTATCTTGTAGTGTGGAATGCAAAATATGACTAAAAGTCACCTAGGATTTTTTTTTATATTCCTCACAGCTGCAATTATGATGGAGAACATGGGTCCAGATTTCAGAGAGGAGGAAACATTTTTCTCTGTTTTTGCCATCTTCTTCCCTGCTGCAACTGGCATATTAGCAGGAGCTAATATCTCAGGAGACCTATCAGTAAGCTTGGGTTTCATTTGATGTTATAGAACAATAGATACTAAAAAGTAAGCGGGAACCTATCAAATCCCTTGCATCCTTGTATCTTCAGATGTTAAATACACAACAGTTATGTTCCCTAGTTGTTTTTGTAAAGTGATTTTTTTATTTACTAAGATGAAACAATTGCACATAAGAATTTATTCTACCATTGTTACTTAAAAAAAATCTGTAAAATTATACAATTGATTTAGCTATGATTTTAAGAGATTGACCCAAAAAGATTTTGCCCCTTAATAAGGTTAATGCAAATATAATTTTATGTCTCACACACTGTTTATTCATTGGTATGTGAATATTATATTTATGTCAGAGTTATGGTTAGGGTTAGTTTTTGGATGAAAAAAGTCAAAACTTATAATCTTATATAAGGTCTCCTTGGCAAGACTACCAAAGTGTCTCTGATTAGTGATAATTGCAAACTAGTGACAAATCCCTGTACTGAATAGCTACAGGATTTGATTGAAAATTTCAAAGACACTGAAAGAAACATAGTTCTAGTGTGACTAAAATGGCACAAGAGCATAAGATCATTCTTTAGTGTTATTGGATCTTACAACAACCTGTTCTGATCATGTGTAGCATGTGTTTGCTTTTAAAGGATTCAACTATGAATAACAAAACAGGACAGATCAGCCAAATACAAACTAAGTTTGCAAAAGCATACATGCATACCATTGTAGACCAAGAATTAGTCAGGGTCTGCAATCGAGATCAAAATTAGAATTCTACCACCACTGTGTGTAGTGTGATTTTTAACACAGAATTGTTGTGTTTCTTTAGGATCCACAGTC
Source organism: Ictalurus punctatus (assembly GCF_001660625.3). NCBI lineage: Eukaryota > Metazoa > Chordata > Actinopteri > Siluriformes > Ictaluridae > Ictalurus > Ictalurus punctatus. The sequence goes on from NC_030420.2 coordinate 18,937,495, forward strand.
TGCCATTCCAAAAGGAACCTTACTGGCTATTCTCATTACTGGGATTGTTTATATTGCAATTGCTGTGTCTAATGGTAATAAATATTATGATATTTATGCTACTAATCTCTATTGTTTACCTTTAAAAAATATTTTGACCTTTGTTAATCTCTCTTTTGAGGTTCTTGCATTGTACGGGATGCAACAGGTGATGCCAATGACACCATCATAGGTTCTCTGGAGAATTGCACAGATGCAGCTTGTACACTTGGTTATGACTTCTCCATTTGCAAGGAAGGGGGCTGCAAGTATGGGTTGCAGAATGATTTCCAGGTAGAACCATTTCAAATCATATCCACCTGTCTACAGCACTTCTAGAAAAGACTTCTTTTCTACTTCTAGAAAAGACTAAATATCTTATTGGTCCTGAATATAATTAAATGATGAAATGAAAGCTTTCATGTGCAGAATGACAAAATGTGAACATTTGTGTGGGACCAAGCAAGGTTTTTGTTTAGTCACAATATTTCTTCTTCTTCTTCTTCTTCTTCTTCTTCTTCGACTTTGCTTTATTGAGTCATATAAACAGAATGGAATAAATAATGGCTGTTATTTTTAGAGTCACAATCTGTTCATACAGATCTTCATTTTGGTTAGTAATAGCAGTATTAAAGACTGGTGAATCATGTTTGTCTAGCACAAACTTTAAAAGCCACTTCCTGGCTTGATTTAAGTTTCATGGACAATGTATGAGATGTGTATAGATGATATGTTGAGTATCTCTTAGATTCCAACACATAAAAATTCAACACTGTTAGATATAGACTGCTTATAATTAGATCATAGTCAGAACCACTATGTTCATTTATTTAATAAATGTTTCTGTTGCACTCTGTTGTATTGGTTAGGTTATGAGCTTGGTGTCTGTATTTGGACCACTTATCACTGCTGGAATTTTCTCTGCCACTCTTTCATCAGCTCTTGCATCTTTAGTCAGTGCTCCAAAAGTGTTTCAGGTGACATCATCATTCTTCGTGTATAAACATACACCTGCAAATGTACACACAACATTGTTTAGGGGCACTTTGCTAGACACTGTCCTGCCAAGTAAAGAGAGTTATTTATGTTAGTTATGGTTCATTCATATTAACAGGCAGGCGAATGACTAGATGGGTGGTTTGTACTGGCAGTTGCAACCCTTGAAATAAGCCTTGCCTCCCCAACTTTGATTTTGCATTACATATTTCTCAGGTCTATCACTCCAATCCATGCAGATCAAGTAATAATAGCCCTTATAATTGTTGTCTTGTACATACAGCATTTTGACAAAATTTCTTGAATGTTAAAAACTATCGAGCAACCAGGAAACTAATACAGTAATGGTAGTATGTGGACATTTATTTTGTGGCAAGGAACAAATTTGATTAGTTATGTCCCCTGCATAGTTAGAGGTGTCACCACATAGTATGCTTTTCCTAAGCTTTCAACCCAAGTTAAGATGAAGGTTTGTCAAAATGTATTCTTCCTGATTTGATTTAATTATGGATTTGTGCCCTTGTAGGCTTTGTGTAAGGATAACATCTACCCAGGCTTACAGGTTTTTGCTAAAGGCTATGGCAAGAACAATGAACCTCTGCGTGGCTATGTCTTAACTTTCATCATTGGTCTAGCTTTTATACTAATTGGTAAGTTTATCAAACACATTGTTCTAAGTTTATTGATAATGGTTTATGATTGACTAAGTGATCTGACTGTTGTGTGTTACTGTTTCTTTAGCTGAGCTAAATGTTATTGCTCCCATCATTTCCAACTTTTTCTTGGCCTCTTATGCCTTGATCAATTTCTCTGTATTCCATGCATCGTTGGCTAACTCCCCAGGTGAGTGCAGTAAAACAAATTTGCTAGATGGATATCTTCTTTAACTCCAAAGCAGCTGCAGTTGCATAGCTGGTCCAGAACTAGTTTTGAGTTAATAATTAATAGTATGTGAAATATCTGATTGGGGTTTAAACACACATGATTAAATAGCGAAAAACATTGTTTTTTACACTACATCCATTTTCTCACTCATAATGTGCATCACTATTATTATGGTTGTGGCTGACTTTTTTGTTCTGTTACCCTTAACATAAACCAACCAGGATGGCGTCCAAGTTTTAAATACTACAATAAGTGGGTATCAATGGCGGGAGCTGTGCTGTGCTGTGTGGTTATGTTTGTAATCAACTGGTGGGCTGCCCTCCTTACCAATGTCATTGTTCTGGCACTCTACATTTATGTCAGCTACAAGAAACCAGGTATTCCACCTGCCTTTAGTGGGTATTATTAAGTCATTATACAGAAGCTATGAAATGTATGCAATTTACTCTTTTACATATTTTATTGTCGAATTGGTTAAAATATTAATTTATGTATGCTAAAATGAGATAAAATAATCAGATATTTAGTGAGACTTTCTCTACTACAGATGTAAACTGGGGCTCGTCCACACAAGCTCTCATGTACAACCAGGCACTGTCCCACAGTCTGCATCTCACTGGTGTAGAGGATCATATCAAAAACTTCAGGTGATCATATTCTGATATATGTTGAAGTCTGAATCCTGTTTGTGATCAAACAAAAAAGACTAGTAAAGAAACACCAACAATCACGTTTCCATAAATTTTCCCATAGACCTCAGTGTCTTGTAATGATTGGTGACCCAAATGCAAGACCAGCGCTACTTCATCTAGTACATGCTTTCACGAAAAACACTGGCCTGATGGTCTGTGGCCATGTTCGTATGGTAGGCACAAAAAACACAAATTTTGTTAATTGTTACTGTCAATGTTTTAAGGTTTTTTTTTTTTTTTTTTAGATATACTCACAGATACTCATACTCATATACTCATTGTTATTTCTTATTTTTTGTTTTTCTTAAGGCTGCCCGAAGGCCAAACCATAAGGAGATGATGAATGAGCAAGTGCGTTATCAACGTTGGCTTCTTAAGAAACGGATCAAGGCTTTTTATACTCCAGTGTTTGCTGAGGACCTCAGACAAGGAGCCCAATATCTATTACAAGTACAGTTTCACATTGATTTGTTGGGTCCTGGTGAAATTAAAATGTTATTGCTGAACATCTCAGAATTTATCACTGTCTTCAGGTCCCCAGGCACTAAACATAAATTCTGCTTACTCAAACTATTCCTATATACTGGGTAATTATAAAGCTCTTTATGAGTTGAGACAAGTATGTTAAAGCAAAAAGAAGACAAAAGTTTATAGTATACATTAAGGTCTATAGGGCCATGATTATGAAATGCTGCTTTTGTCTCAACAATTATCAATGATCTATCTATGTAACTTAATATAAAACATCAGTTAATCATGAGTGTGATTCAAGTTTGATTCTATTCTAAGGCTTCTGGTTTGGGTCGTCTAAAGCCAAACACAATGATACTTGGATTTAAAAACAACTGGAGGGATGGTGAAATGAAAGATGTGGAAATATATGTCAACACAATTCAGTAAGTAATTTCAGGTATTCGATTTTAATCTGTTTTTTGTTTGTTTTGTTTTTGGAGTTTAGATAAAGTTTTAAATAGAAAATCAACATAATTTATTTCCTCTACAAATCCTTTGTCCATCAAATGTCTTCAAAATAATTGACATTTTCCTTATTTGCTTTAGTGATGCTTTTGACCTACAGTATGGTGTGGTCATCTTAAGACTGAAGGAGGGTTTAGACATTTCCCATATCCAAAGCCAAGGTGCATTATACATGTGAACTTAACTAATAATATTATTAATATACACTAAATCATATTTGTCACTGCCAGTCTAGAGTGAGTATTTTATAACCATACACTTAACTTTTATTTAAACTTGGATTATTCTGACCTTCATGTAGATGAATTTCTGGCTTCCACTGAGAAAGCTCCAGGGATGAAGGAGCTATTGGTGGCTATTAACATTGGAAAAGATACAGATGATTCCTTGAAACCATCATCTAAGACCACCAGTGGTCAAAGCAGTCCACTCATTATCAGAGGTCAACTGAAATTCTCTCTAAAAATACAGCAGAAACTGGTCTTATATATATTAGTTTGATCTTTTTTAGACAGAAAATTCTCACTTGCATTAAAGAGATATGCAGATGATCTTGAAGAACTTGTCTATGGCTAAATATCTGTTTGCTTTGTTGTGAAAATATTTAATTTTTATATTATGAATTTAGATTCCAAGAGTCCTCCAGTACAGCTTAGTACTGCAGATGAAAAGCTGCTGGCAGCTAGTCAGCAGTTCAAAAAGAAACAGTGCAAGGGCACCATCGATGTTTGGTGGTTGTTTGATGATGGAGGTAGGTTTAAGGAACAGTAACTCTTAAGGAACATGTTAATGTATTGTTTTAGTTCAAACAATAGCTATGAATAGCTCAAGAGCTAAGTAAGAGCTAAATATTGCCCATAGTGTTCATTAAATTTGTTAATACTGCTTTCTTTATCTGGCATTGTTAATTTTTTCTTAACTTGCTATTTTAGGGCTGACATTGCTGATACCATATTTGCTAACTAACAAGAAAAAATGGAAGGATTGCAAGATTCGTGTCTTCATTGGTGGAAAGATAAACAGGATTGATCATGACCGCAGAGCGTAAGTTGCAATAAATGTGTAATAAGGAGCTATAGCTGTTGCAGTGTTCTTAAGCTATTATGGAGTTAACGCCATGATTATTAGCACACTTCATAAATATAAGCAAATTTCCATCATTCGTTCATCTTCACTAACTGGTCAGGGTTGCAGTAGATCTGGAGCCTATCCTGGGAACACTGGGTGCAAAGGGCAGACATACACTCAATAAGATGCTAGTCCTATAAGCAAAGTTGATTACACAATAAACATTACACACACTAATTCAAAATTATCCTGAATCAATAGAAGAATCAAATCTAATAAAATTATTTTTTTATGTGAACTTCTCTCAACAACATATGTGGAATAATTATTGATAGCCCTAAATAATTTTTATCATTAATGTAAACAAATTGTCTTGAAAAAAAAAAAATATATATATATATATATATATATATATATATATATATATATTTTTTTTTTATTATTTTTTTTTTTTTTAATATTACCCTCAGTGCCTGGGACCTCTGTTGCCACTGATCATACCCTATGTCCCGGGGGTATAAACATCAGGTTGTGTACATGTGCAGTACAATCTCTTCCATCACCACTGAAAAAAACAAATTACTTTCAACCTAAAAGAAACACGCTTTTATTGATATGCTCTATAATCTATACATATACCATTAAGCACTGTCAGTTTTTAAACTGAAACTGTAAGGGATGCATGAACTCCTAGTCCCTACATTGAAACCATAAAGAAAACCTGTAGACTGTGGGCTGAGTGAAGACCCACCAGGGCAGTTTCATTTAGAAAAAGTGGAAATTTGCCATGAGCAAGTCTCCTTGCCAAATTCCAATATTCTAGTCCTCGGCTGTGTCTTGTCATGTTTGTTTTCTGTCCATTCTCATCAACACAAGTCATGTCAAGGTGTCCTGGTGGTTTTCCACTTAGTCCTAGAATCACTGGTATAATTAAATAATATTTCCTCCAAAACAGTGGAGACTGCATATCAATCTTATGAGGATGTGTCAATACCACTCTTTTTTGAGAAGGAGTCACTTAGTGTTGATATTGCTCCCTATTGAGGATGAGACTCACTAAAGTGCTGAAGATGAGAATAACTCAGAGTACTGACACTGTTTCTGATTGATGAGGAGAATCACTGATTCTCATGTAAGTGGTTATACTGTTTTGCACTGAGGATGTGAATCAGTCAAACTCACTACAGGACACTACATGAGTTCAATAAAGCAATATTGGCAGTATAATATGGTGAAGGTAGTTCGTGAGCTCCATGTTGGTGCTTCACAAATGTCCATCACTAACAATCTATGTAGTGCCACCATAGTGCCCACTGAATAGAACATAAAGGACTAAGGTGCCTCTTGACCTGCATTTACTGTAAGTATGCCTGTGCAATCAGCCTATAAGGAACCCCTTTATAGTGCTCCCCAAAACATGCAGCTAGTCAGTGACCTGCCAGCTAGCTGCTACACATAGCACCTGAGAGCCCTCACTGGACACAGGGCTGGCCTTGGCACATTATCATCTGCAAAAATTGACTGAATAATAGTTTTATTTGTCTATGCTAATACTTTTGGAATGCTTGGTTCAGCCACAGCATGACATGTTTGCGTGCTGAGCACTAATGCATGCAGTTTACTAACTTTCCTGGGTGTACTGTTGGCCAGCAAAAAGCTGTCTTAAATGAAAGCTAGTTTATATCTGCATCTTCCATTTGTTCAAGTCCAGATCTCACACTGGGACCATTTTTCTGTGTGGAGGTCAGAGACATTCTGCGTCACTGAGATCTCGATGCAAAAACTGCAAAACATTGGTGACTGTCCAAGGGGTCATGCCCAGTGATTTACACCATAGTGAGAAAACATGTTTATTGAGACTTGTAGAAACTTAGATGGAGAATACACACTCATAAGGGTGCCTCTAACCCTTCGTAAGCATGCCAGTATGTAAAGGGTTGCACCCAGGTTGTCCTGCACTGCTGTACCATAGTGAGCCACTCAGCTGAAAGAGTAGATCTGGTCAGAATAGTGGCAGGTAGAATCACAGATGGCCTATCAGTAACATTAACAACAAATAGCTCCATAGACTGTTCAGTGATATTGAAAGTATCCGCAACACTGAATGCAATGCATAGTCTATTGGATATGCTGTAGTGTCCTCAATCACAGTAGCAGTAGCAGAAATACATCCCTCGCACAACTTAGGAAGGGATTATTTTTTTTTAATGTACCTTGGAGGTACATTTATTATTACATTTATTTCAAGGATGATGATATACTGGCATTTCAAAGTTAATATGCCTATTTGTTTCTACTTCCCTTTATCCTTTAAACTTTAAAGTTTTCTCACATGTCAACTGGGAGGTGTCTGTCATTACAGTTTCTCCCTTTGCAGGGAGAACAACTTCACAGAACAGTCTCCAAAGGAGAAGTGACTCTTTTCATGATTGACATTTAGTCCTTCCACATGTGAAATAAGGAGATTTGGCTGGTTTTTCAATCACTGTGAGGACTTTCTGCACAACAGACAATCGTCCAGATAAAATTTGCATCTTTAAGATCAAATGGTCAGATGGCCAAATTTAGGTTTCTTAGAAATTTGCCATAGGGAAATGGAAAATAAACAGAATCAGTTTGCAAACGGTATTAATACCAGCTGTGAAATTATCTGTACATGAAAAAACAAAACCAAATTTTGATTATTTCAGAACTGATGCGAGAGAGACCAGTGATCTGTCGAGTCAAGAGTGACGATGCCTGATCTGAGTGTCACAGCCTGATCTAGCATAAAACCGTTTTAGTGTTCTGGGCTGTCACAGTGTCACCAGTGTGACTCCTGATATATCCTGTGTAACTATCCATCTGAAATGCAACTTTGCAGCAATAGTATGCTGGCAAACCTGGGCGCCTCATTTGTGTTTACAAACCCAATGATTTACCACACAGAACTGCTATGATTATTGCTTAGAGTGCTGCCTATTGGATCATTGTATCTTTCTATGTACTGCATCTTCCATTTTGAGCATCAGTTTATTACTTGGGCATTGCTCAAACCCCACTTGTGTCTGGCAGAACAAAAAGCTCACCATTCTGCCCAGAAATACAAGAGTTTGTGAAAGTTAAAAAAACAAAACGATTTATTAAAACAAGGTTGCACAGTGGCTTAGTGGTTAGCACATTCGCTTCACACTGCTAGGGTTGGGGGTTTGAGTCCTGCCACTGCCCTGTGTGTGTGGAGTTTGTATGTGGGTACTCTGATTTCCACCCCCAGTACAAAGACATGCATGGTAGACTGATTGGCATGTGCAAAGTGTTCATAGGGAATGATTGAGCGTTTGAATGTGTATGTGATTGTGCCCTGCAATGGATTGGCACCTAAGGTGATGGCACAGATTTACCAATAATACAATTAGTCTTATTAGCTAGAAACAAAGTAATAGGGCGCTATATTTAGCATCTTTCAATCCACTTCTTCAATTTCTCTACAAGACTAGAATGGAAAAGAGGGCAAATATGATACAGCAGGGATGTTTTATAGACTACATACTAGGGGTTCACTAGGTGACCATTTAAGATTGTTGTGGGTGCTAGGCAAGGAAACAAGCACACAAGAAATGTTCACTAGTTCTGATGAGAACTGCCCTGTGGAAACATGAAGCAGTCCTATATGAATTCATGTTATATTCATGTTTATAGCCATTTTTTCCTGCATTTTGATGAAGGGTGCCAATAATTATGAGATAAACTGTATATGCTCTAATAATACAGCATATAGGACATATATGTACAGTAGAATATGGAAAAGGTTTACAAAAAGACTATTATTTATGTTTTAGAACAATCAGAATGTGGCTGATGATGATTATATGCCAATATGCTTTCCTATTTGTTTTAATACATTTTATTTAATAAATTGTATGTATATAAAAGTGGGGGGGGGTTTTTTGTTTTTTTTTTTGTTGTTTTTTTTTTAACCAAGATATAGTTTAGAATATACCCTTTCTAGTTATTCCTGTAACAGGTTTGAGCAAGTAAATAACACTGATTCTGATTCCAGAATGGCTACATTACTGAGCAAGTTCAGGATTGACTTCTCTGACATTAATGTTCTTGGAGATATCAACATAAAGCCAAAGAAACACAAGTAAGCTGAGAATGATTTAGTGATGCAGAACAAACAGTTGTACTACTTGTAGCTGCCAGACTGTGGCCTAATGTCCCCTTCATTTCAGTAAAGAAAAATTTGAGGAGATGATTGAGCCATACAGACTGAAGGAGGATGATATGGAGCAGGAAGATGCTGAGAGGTTGAAGTCTGAGGAACCATGGAGGATTACTGATAATGAACTTGAATTGTACAAGGCCAAGGTGAGGCTGAATGATCAACATGTATTTTTTCTATATTGTTCACTTAAATTCTGCTGTTATTGGTCATTATAATAATGAATAATGTATTATTAGTTATTAAAATAATAATAATTATTAATAATATTATATTAACATACCTGTATCTCTGACAATCATACAATTTTTGTTTTTAAATTAGACAAATCGTCAAATAAGATTGAATGAACTGCTACAGGAGCACTCAAGCACAGCAAACCTCATTGTCATGTAAGTAGTTCTTCTTTATATATCTACGAGCATTTTTGTCAGTCTGTCTCTAAGTAGCTGTAGTGTATTTTTAAGATGGGGCCAAATTTGGAGTAACAGCCAGAAATGTACATAGTGCATATTGCCCAATGAAAAAGGAGCAGATTTGAAACAAGTCCCCCACTTATGATATTCTATTATAAAGATCATGTCATAAAATTACTGTTTATCATCTTCTTACCTGAATGATGACACAATCTTTAAATACTCCCGTCAAATATTATGTATGCACATCCTTACACATACTTACATTCTGAAAGTGTTGATTCTGAAAAAAGGATTGAGACATTACCAACAAAAATCAAATACCGCTGTCATGCATATTCTTTATTTATTGGATAGACATGCAGTGCCCTCCACAAGTATTGGCGCCCTTGGTAAATATGAGCAAAGAAGGTTGTGTAAATTTGTCTTTATTGTTTAACCTTCTGATTTTTTGTTAAAAAAATATTCTACACTCATGGATGTCAAACAATTGCAAACACAACATAGGCTTATCCAAAAATATATATATATCTTTGTTAAATATACAGTATCTCACAAAAGTGAGTACATCCTTCACATTTTTGTAAATATTTGATTATATATTTTAATGACACTATATATATTTTCAATGACAACACTGAAGAAATGACACTTTGCCACAATGTAAAGTAGTGAGTGTACAGCTTGTGTAACAGTGTAAATTTGCTGTCCCCTCAAAATAACTCAACACGCAGCCATTAATGTCTAAACCGCTGGAAACAAAAGTGAGTTCACCCCTAAATGAAAATGTCCAAATTGGGCCCAAAGTGTCAATATTTTTTGTGGCCACCATTATTTTCCAGCACTGCCTTAACCCTCTTGGGCATGGAGTTCACCAGAGCTTCACAGGTTGCCACTGGAGTCCTCTTCCACTCCTCCATGACAACATCACGGAGCTGGTGGATAAGAGACCTTGCTCCTCCACCTTCCATTTGAGGATGCTCCACAGATGCTCAATAGGGTTTAGGTCTGGAGATATGCTTGGCCAGTCCATCACCTTCACCCTCAGCTTCTTTAGCAAGGCAAAACTCGTTATCTGAACGAAATAAGTTTATCTTGGGCTCATCAGACCATAGGACATGGTTTCAGTAATCCATGTCCTTAGTCTGCTTGTCTTCAGCAAACTGTTTGCGGGCTTTCTTGTGCATCATCTTTAGAAGAGGCTTCCTTCTGGGACGACAGCCATGCAGACCAATTTGATGCAGTGTGTGACGTATGGTCTGAGCACTGACAGGCTGAACCCCCACCCCTTCAACCTCTGCAGCAATGCTGGCAGCACTCATACGTCTATTTCCCAAAGACAACCTCTGGATATGATGCTGAGCACATGCACTGAACTTCTTTGGTCGACCATGGTGAGGCCTGTTCTGAGTGGAACCTGTCCTGTTAAACCGCTGTATGGTCTCTGCCACCGTGCTGCAGCTCAGTGTCAGTGTCTCCATGGGCACAGCGACAGTTATTGGGTAGCCAATTTGTTTTCTTTTTTCTTCTCAATGGAATATTTGGGAAAGGGACGGGAGGAGAGAAGAGAAAAGGTGATGTTCAGCAGACATGTTTGGTAGACGTGTTCAGCAGAAATGTCCAGCAGAAATGTCCAGCAGAAATGTTCAGCAGAAATGTTTAGTTCAGCAGAAATGTTCAACAGAAATGTTCAGCAGAAATGTTCGGCAGAAATGTTTAGTTCAGCAGAAATGTTTAGTTCAGCAGAAATTTAGTTGAAATGTTTAGCAGAAATGTTCAGCAGAAATGTTCAGCAGAAATGTTCAATAAAAATGAAACTGGAAAAAAAAAAGAAAAGAGTGAACACAAAAAAAAAACATCAAATGGTTAAACAATAAAGACAATTTTCACAGCCTTCTTTGCTCATATTTACCAAGGCTGCCGATATTGAAGATAAAATTCACTGAAGATAGAAAATCATAAGCATATCAATGGCACAAGCCTTTGTTACTAGTTCTAAAATGACGTTTTGGAATTAGCAACAGAGGCTTGAGATGGGATTCATAATAAAAATTAGTTCCACACACCAGCATTTTAAGGACAAAAACCTGATGAATGTCTTGAAATAAAATATCTGACCAATGTCTTGAGGTGTGGTAACTCTACCACTGTGCCAGGTATCTCTGCTTGTGTCATTGATTTAAAGTAAAAATGGATGCATTCATCCATGCTGTACAGCATGGATGCTTAATCATGCATTTTGAAATCATGAGAAAAATAAGTTGTGATCTAGAGAAAACAACTTGTTATATTGAAATTAAAAAAAAAAAAAAAAACATGGCCTTTCTGGACTTCCATAGAAAACAAATGGTTCTATACATTGCAGATAGGTCTGCACTGTCTGCATTTAATTTTCCCTTTTGACATAGCATATGTTTATAGAAATTGAGTTGATTTAATTCTAATTATTTGCATTGGGATAGACTCCAGGCTCCCCTGTGACCCTCTGTAGGATAAGCAATATGGAAAATGGATGGATGGTTTATTCATGCGTACCCTTCAATTTTTTCACAGGAGCATGCCACTTGCCAGGAAAGGAACAGTGTCTAGTGCCCTCTACATGTGCTGGTTGGAAACACTGTCTAATGGTCTTCCACCAATTCTGCTTGTAAGAGGAAACCATCAGAGTGTCCTTACATTCTACTCATAAAATGCATGCCATTTTTATTAGTACAAAGAGAGGACACGTTACAATCAGTACAGCGATATAGTATGATGCATGCTCACCTGGTCCAATGTTGCAAAATCTTTATTAATTTTTACACAGAAAATGAGAAGCCAGTTTAACAAACCTATACGCCATATGAAGTGTTTTTTCTTATTTTTTGTTTGGTGGCATATGAAGAGATTTTTGGTAAGAGCTGATTAGTAGCCTGTTTTGAAGCAATTGTAGGACCTAGACTGGCATGAGTAAACTACAACAGAAATGTTGTGCAACATTGCCAATGTTATGACACAGATTCAGTTTCAAACATAGAATATAGAAAATCATGATGTCTTTATACTCTCTCCAGGATGGTAAGTAGAATATAGCCTGCATTCATGTAATAATTCATTATATTCTATTGCTACATTAATGGTTTTCACACAATTCCTGATACCTACAATGTCATCTGACATTAAGCTGTCAGTTATAACAGATTTACCGATTTTGTACTGCCTAGGCATAACAAATATGTAAATGGTGGCTTTCCAAGAAAGAGCACTGTTGAATGGATATTGTTTTGTATTTGCAACACTGAACTGAATAAATAATTGTGTTTATTTTAACAACATTAATGCCTTTGTGTGATGTTTCATTTGTGATTTTACTGTAGAATTTGAATGTGATATTTTACTTGTGACAGTGTAAAGAATTTAATCTGCAGTTAGTATTACAGTCTGAAAGACCAAAGAAATATCTAGAAATAATCATGCCTTAACAGATACAGCACTCAATTTTGTGCCTGTGAAAGCTAAAATAAATGTGAAAGCTTCAATTAATGTTCACATTAAACATGAGAATGGGGGAAAATGTGATCTCAGTGACTTTGACCATAGCATGGATGCTGAACAATAAACAGTGAAATGAAATCTGGTGCGGTGGCCTAGGAGGTTACGTTTACTAGCTAACTAACTTACAACTGCACTCAGTAGTTTTAACTACAGTACATAGCTGGCAGCATGATTAGTCTAGGACTAGGTATGTGTCAAATATGAGCCAAAATGTGTTGACTTATCTTAATGCCTAATCATTTTCCTTAATAATATCATAAAAACTGGATGGATGTACATTATACCTTCTTTTCTTCAGTGAAAGCTCTGTGCTAGCTTTGCAGAGTCACCATCAGCAGGGCAGGTTTTCTTTTCAGGAATTCAGAGAAACCATGTTTTGGTCAGACTGTTGTGTGTTGTGATCATCGATTTAAAATCCAGAGAGAGCACACTTTTGCAGTTGTCTATTATACAGTCTTTGCTGTAATGGTGTTACCAATATGGTATCCAAAACAAGAAACAGTAACCTATGCCAGTATGCTTAAGCAGTGTACACACACTATGGAAAAATTATATGTGCATTTTTTTATTCTATGTTACTATGCAAGTTATAACAGCTTGAAACCAGCACTAAAAGTGGTGAGCTGCTGAGCTACTGTACTGGTCTATGAGCATTTGTTTACAATGAGTGTGAGGTGAGAGAGCAAGCCCAGGAGAGCACACCAAGGTCAGCCATGGAAAGTTTGTGTATCTGTAAATGGAGCTCCAAGGTCAGCTAAAATTCCTGAATTCTGTGGCCTCTTCCTTGGGTACCATAGCAAAGCCACAAGGCTGGTGTCCTGGGAAGGCTACTGAGCTCTTTTTTGTCATATTTTTCTTTTTGTCTTTTTGCCACTGTGATCCTGACCTATCGGGCCATTGGTAACTAATGGTTGAGTATCGCACGAAAGAACAGAAGTTGGTATAGCAATCCACCAAAGAACAATAAGACTCACTAATATATATATATATATATATATGTGTGTGTGTGTGTGTGTGTGTGTGCATATATATATATATATATATATATATATATATATATATATATATATATATATATATATATATATATATATATATATATGTGTGTGTTTATATATATATATATGTATATATATATATATGTACACACACACACACACACACACACACACACACACACACACACACAGTACCATGCAAAAGTTTTAGGCACCCTATTTTTTTAGTACAAACTTTGTTATAGATTTTACATTATCAGGACAGTACAAAAAACATTTTAAAATCCTGAATATTAGTTTTCTATTACAAAATGAAATGTTACAGAAATTTTTTTGTATGTCATTAAAGAAAGCAGCATATTACATAAGAGACCACTTTTCAGACAAAAAAAAAATGAATGCTGGGTTATGCTGCAAAAATAAGAAGCAAATGCGACAGTCAAAGTCTCCAGAAGAACTGTGACTGGTTCTGCAAGATGCTCAGTAAAACTTACAGATAATTTCCTTATGAAACTGCACAAATTGTACCGGAAACTACTATTTTTATTTTTTATATTTTTTGTCGCACCAAATATCGACTTTGTTTCAATTACTACTGTTTACTGCACTTCACTGTATTTTTTTTTTTATGTTGAAACATTTAATTTGATGCATCTTTGCTCTACAGCATTTCTGTGCATGTGCCTACAACTTTTTCACAGTACTATATATATATATATATATATATATATATATATATATATATATATATATATATATACACACACACACACACACACACACACACACATGTATATAAACAATTATTGCACATGCACCTGTGAAACAGTCCTTAAGACACAAACAGTTTACAGGCAGTAGGCAGTTAAGGTCACGGTTAAAATAACTTAGGACGCCAAAGAGACCTTTCTACTGACTCTGAAAAACACCAGGAGAAAAGAAAGATGCCTAAGGTTCCTGCTCACCTGTGTGAACATGCCATAGGCCTGCTGCAGGGAGGCATGAGGACTGCAGATGTGTTCAGAGCAATAAACTGCAATGTCTGTAATGTAAGACACCGAACACAGTGCTACAGGGAGCCAGGTAGGACATCTCATATTCCTTGCCGTGACAAACGACGTGTAACCATGAGTCCCCCCAGATGTGACCAAGAACTTGCAAATGCCTTGGTGGAAGAGTGGGGTAACATCTCAGAAGAACTGACAAATCTGGAGCAGTCCATGAGGATGAGGTGCACTGTAGTACTTAAAGCAGCTGGTGGCCACCAGATACTGACTGTTGCTTTTGATATTGACCCCCTCTTTGTTTAGTGACTCATTATTCCATTTCTGTCCATCAAATGTCTGTGAAACTTGTTCAGTTTATGTCTCAGTTGTTTAATCTTTTCGTGTTAATACAAATATTTGTGCACGTTAAGAAATTTGCTGGAAATAAAAATTGTTGAATGTGAGAGGACGTTTCTTTTTTTTTTTTTTTTTGAGTATATATAGTGTGAGCTTTATTGTTCTTCTTTGCAATTTTTTTAATGGCTTGCTATACCAACTTACCGCCACCTAGTGTACCGGAGTACACGGGTTGTGATTGACAATTGGGGAAAAAAAATAATCTTTGGGCAGGGGGCACCTGGGGTGGCCCACCAGATTTTTAGGGGGGCCAATGCCACCCCTTGGTGCTCCTAATAAAGTAACTAAATATACATACTCACCAGTGTTAAAAAAGCGTGGAATGACCCTTAATCAGATTCATGTATAGAAGACTACTAATGCCAGGTAATCACTGGGTCAGGTGTGCCAAGAAATTTGGCATATGCTGTTTACCATGAAATAATAATGAGTCATTAATACCTAATACCCTCCCATCCTGTTGATTTAGGACTCATCACCCTATCTGTCAGATATTCAATGTGGAGAATGTCAGTCACTTCCTCCGCTGGGCAGAGTAGTAAGGCAAACGGAGTTGATGCGTACGACAGTGGCGATGATTGGGAGATCGGACTCGGCGATCTGATCATCGACCTGGAAGCTGATTTGGAAAAGGACCGCCGGAAATCGGAGATGAATCGCATTTTGACCGTAAAAAGCACCGCGGACGAACTGCCGTTCGGTGTTGCCGCGGAAAGCGCCAGCGCCGCGTTCGATGGCCTCACGAGTCCCGCCGCCAGTTTCTGCACTGAGGTGAGGAGATTCAAAGAGAAGCGGCGCAATTCCTGCGCGAGCGACGGCGGCGACAAATTGCGGTCGCTCGACCCGCCGCCGCCGCGCGCGCTTCCCAAAGTGTGCATCGCCAAGCGGCGTGAAGCTCAAGGACGCCCCGGAGAGGCATTCGAAATGAATACGAATGATGCAAGCGCTCCGTGCGCCAAAGGCAAAGAGGGCAAGAGAGGAAAACATCAAGGCAAAGGACTTAAAAAAGATAAGGACTGTGTGCGGACGCGTAAAGAGAAGCACGGCGAAGCCTTTGAATTCGAGAATGGTCGTGCTTTCGGGAGGAACGAAGAGAGCGCGTGCTATTGTGCAAACGGAGGAACGGCGGTCATGGACAGGGACGAAATGGACGCAAAGGGGATACGGGCTAGTGCTTTTGTTGTGGAGGAGGATGGACGGAGCTGCGAGAGAGAGTTCAACCACAAAACGGTAAGACAGCCAGCGATCCTTGTTAGGATGCTTTCTTTGCGCCAGTCTCCGCTCGTTCAACATGAATGGCGTCCGTTTGTTGATAATCATAGACAAACGTTAGGGGTTTAAATTTGTGCCGTGTGTCACATCTCATCACAGGCTGATGATGAGTGCAATCGATAATTCAATCCTACAGGCTGATATACGACCAAATATGTGAGCATTACTGGTGAGGGACATCATAATAAAATGTGTCATGAGCAATTTCAATGTGAAATACGCTGAAGGTTTTAAATGAATGTAAAGGTGTGTGTGTGTGTGCGCGCGCGCGTGTGAACTGCGATAAAGGAGCTCTCATATGCAAACAAAAAATGCTATATGCCAAACGAGCAGTGATGTGGTCCTTTATTAGTCATGTTTGGTTACATCTTCGGTAAAGAGATAGATATTGGAAGTAAAACACAAATCCTCCGTATTGCATTATTTAAAAAAAAAAAAAAAAAGGAACAAGGGATTATTGGTTATAAATACATCACTTCTAGGTATTCAGTTGTTGTCAGCCATTTCCTCTGTATTTTGTTAGACACCCCTTTTGATTTTTTGATGGCTGTTGCTATTGGAGACCTGAGCAGAATCACTCCTTCCAATTGGGACAAAAGCACTGTGTGTGTGTGTGTGTGTGTGTGTGTGTGTGTGTGTGTGTGTGTGTGTGTGTGTGTGTGTGATGTGATTTCATGTGGTATTTACTGTTTTAATATAGAGAGGAGTAAGAGTCTCCACCACCACCCCCCCACCCCCCACCACCCCTTGCTTTCTATTGTCCCTATATGTCTACATTGTTCTGATATTTATCTTATGTCCTTTATCCAGTTAAATATATTTACAGTCATATATATTTACATACGTAGTATAAGGAAGGATTTTAGTTATGCATACTGAAATATCCACTGTGTACCTGCTCTTTTCTCTTTTATCAGTTAAGTATAAAAACCAGATCAGTGGGGACCAATACACAAGAGGCTGAAAGAGCTGTTGAGTCAAACTACATGGAGCCATGTCAACCAGGAACAAGTGTAAATCTGGAAGGGATTGTTTGGCATGAAACAGAGGAGGGTAAGGACGTGTAATTGAGCTACTGGATTACATACAATGATGCATTACTTTAAAGATACCACATAATTTGATTTTGTTGCCCTAATTTTATACCCCTTAAGAGTCAATAAAATATATTTCATAAGCTACGTGTAAATAAAATTAGATGGAACAATGTGATTCATTAATTTATACTGTACATGTGTGACAAATACATGTAAAAGGCCGCAAGACAAGTCTTGCCATGAGCCATGAGCACCATTGGGCTACATTTACAAAGCAGCTGGGAGACTGAATCACCTACTAAAGCGTTTAAGCATTTGAGGGCAGTGGAGACACTGGGTGCATATTGATTAAGCAAATTAAAATTTTAGAACACCGTCCTAACAACTCTGACTGAGATCAATCACATAGTGAATCCAGACAAAATACTATACAAGAAATTGCTTATATTGTAGGCTATGTATCAAAATATGAAGAAAATAAGTCAGGTTATAGAGATAATATATGCAAAAATATAGTAAAACAGGGTTAAATAAATATGTTGTGTATTAACAGTATTTTCTGTGGGAGTTTTGTCCAGGTTATATACATGTTATGTACAAGTTATAAAAATGTGATCAATTTGATGGAGAAAGGGCACTTAAGGCATAGCAGAATTATGCATTATTATGCAGAACTGTTTAAATATTTTTGGATATTTATGTAAGCCATTTATGACTCATAGCCAGTTATTATTTCTGTCTGATTGCTTGACTTCAGGGGTGCTTGTTGTGAATGTGACATGGAGAAAAAGGACCTATGTGGGAACTCTCTTAGATTGTACCAAACATGACTGGGCTCCCCCTCGGTAACAGTTCAATATTTTCATGTATACAAATAGATGAAATCTCTGATGTAATACTTTTTCTTCCTAGATTACAATTAAACAAATATGTTTTATATGGTTTTAATCATTAATGCAATTATTTTCATGTTCCATTTTTATTCAATAGGTTTTGTGAGTCTCCAATGAGTGATTCTGAAATGACATGTGGGCGTGGACGGGGTAAACGGATGAGATTGGCAGTGCCTGATCAGCCTGTGATAGAACCTGGTCTCTCCAAGATAAGAGGACTGACTCATAAGAGACGTGGCGTGGGCATAGGCAACAAAGGGAGACGAGGAAGTCTAAACTTTAGTACCTGTAGGAACCCTACATACTTTTCAGTAGAGGACATTAAGTCAAGTTCACTTATGTGCGGCAAAAGGATAAGCAAAGCTCCACCAGATCTAGATTTGACCTTAGTTTCTGAGGACATTAGGAATGGAAATGGGAAAAGAATCCGCACCAAATCTAGGAGTGCTCCATCCACTCCACAGGGGAAATCTGATCCAATGTTTTTGGACCAAGTTTGTGCCTCACCAATGCTAATTGACTGTCCACACCCTAACTGCAACAAGAAATACAAACATATTAATGGGCTTCGCTATCACCAATCGCACGCACACTTGGACAGCACCAGCAAGCAAGAGTTTGAGGCAGAGAGTGAGGACCGGCTCTCTGATTATGATGAATCGCTCAACAACATGCCCCTTGACTCCAGTGAGAATGTCGATATTATTTCCAAGAAGCCACGAACCATGTATAAGCTTAATTCTGGTGGATCTTTAAAGAACAGAAAGTTACTACTCACCAGTGATCACAGTCCCACCACAAACTCTAAGCAACGAAGGAATGTGATTGGAAAAGAGGGACCCACTGATGAATTAAACAACCTGCCACTTATTTCAAACATGTCTGTAGTCCTTGAGAACTGCCTTATTACAGATCGTAACTCATCTATAGAGATGCCCAAACTTGAAGCTGAGGGTGTCATTGATAAGAGAGAAGTTAAAAAGGAAAATGGTGTTGCTGAAAGGTGCTCAGCCAAAACTAGGACCAACAGGTTTATTGTTACTACTCCTGCACCTCCAAAGCTTATTGCTATTCCTACATTTCCTAGTAAAGTCACAGATGGCTCCTCTCATCAACCTTCACCATCTGTTGCTCTTACAAAGACTAAGAATCTTTCATTGAAACCCATCAAGCCAAAATTGGATATTGTTGCACAAGTTAATATGGCAAATGCAGCCATAGTGGTAAGCAAGGAAAATAGGAGAAAGGAGAAGCACAGGCTAAAGGATAGAAATTATAAAGATTCAAGAAGTCCAAAAGCTGATCCTGCTTTCATAAAAGCAGATGATATAAAAAGTATAGGAAAGGATTTACCGGTTAGCTTGTTAAAAGAGCATCTGAGCAAGCAGGATGTTGTTAACGGTTTTAGTGAAACTCAAGAAAGTCGAATGGCAAGTATCAGAGCCGAAGCTGACAAAGTGTACACTTTCACTGACAATGCACCCAGTCCCTCTATTGGGAGCTCTGCAAGAATGGACTCAGGCACACTTTCAAACTGTGACAGTAGTACTACCAAGACCAACAGTCCAGCATACTCAGACATATCAGATGTGGCAGAGGATGGAGGATTAAATTCTAGATCAAGGAGAAACTCAGCTCCTGATTCCAATCTGAATGGAAATATCAATCCCAAGATTCCAATTACTTCTGTCACTACAGCCCTGGGAAAAGAAATTCAGGCATCAACTCACAGTCATGGATATGAATCTTATGGTCTTCCAGGCTACATGCACTCTGGACAAGGAAACTCTGCTGCTTTCCTAAAGGTTTCAACACCTTATGCTAGAACTAAGGAGGATGTTCGAGAGTTGAGTGAGGATCTGAAAACCTCAGAATCAACTGCTGATACCAGCTCTCAGTCACAGCTTCAATTAGCTATCACACAAACGCAGACTGCTTTAGCTCAGTCCTTGTACTATGGACAGTATGCTCGTAATGCTCCTATAGACCAGAAGGTAATGATAGTTCCAAACAATCACAGGCAACAGAATGAGACATGCTGTGATGATGTGCAATGCAGCAAACATAGCAGAGCCCAAGCTAGACGTGGACCTGAGCAGAAAGAACGAACAAAAGAGGATACAAAACAGATGATATCATCATCTGTGGCCATTCATAAGGGAACAAACTCTGCTAAAATCAGCTGTGCAAAACCTGGTTTCATCTATGTAGAGTTGGACAAACAGTTATCTCTTCAGCAGCCCCAGGTGAAGTCTTCTGTTATGTCAATAACAAAAGACCAGGGGCTTAACAAGGAGTCTGAAGACTTCAACTCAGAATGTCAAAATGCAAAAACAAATGTGGATACAAATATAACATATCTAAATGTAAGTCTCTGACATTACTACACATTTTCTGAAATTTTCTGAAAATGTCTAAACATTTTTAGAAATGTCTTAGATTTAAGTGTAACATTTCACAGTCTTTAAAATATGTGTATCATGTAATAAGTATAATATTGTGCCCTGAGGATCCTAATTGATGTTGATGTAACTAATATTGAATTCAAATTCTCAGATTTGCCCCTTTATCCTTTAAAACTAACAATCGCTTCTGTTGTATGACAATGGACGTCCCATTGTAGATGTCTGATTGCGTTGGTTGTAAAACCCTAAACTGTTTGACGGTAGATGTTCCTCTGGGTTTAGGCTTCAGAATCACAGTCCTGGAGCCACTCATTTCAGTCCAAATATGTGAAGCAGCAAAATCAAGAGGTTAACAAGGTCTCTCAGGAAATAGGCCCAGACAAGGGGAAAGATTGGCATGTGCCTCCTGAGCCACAGCCCAGACTGGAAGCTGAGCTCCAAAATGTACATTGTGAGACACCTTCTGAAGACATCGAGGAGAGTACCAGAGCAGAGGTGGAAAAGGCACCTAGTGAAACCTCTGAAAACCCACAGAATACAAGAGTGGCTGTGTCATCTTCTCAACAATCTTACATCCAGTACCAGCACTCTTACCCATACCTACATCTTTGTGAGACAAATAACACATCCTTTAGTGTGATGTCACCAGCACTGGTGCACAACTACCCAGGTAATGTTGGATGGATTTCTCAAAAATTTCTCTTTACATGAGGTTCTTTTACTCTTAACAACAATCATTCAGTAAATTTTACACCTGCTAGGTTTCCATTACCCTATGTATGGGAAGACACCTGAGAGGGAGGATTCAAGTGGGATGCAGCACAGCAAGACAGTTTCTGACCCTACAGACCTTGAGCTGCTGCCACATCACAACCATCCATACCATGGAAAATGTCCTGTGGTGGGTTTGTTCAGAAAGTTCCTAATCACACAATGTTTTCATGTTAATTGAATTGTGATTTCATTCAGAGTTTTTTTTTTCACGTTCTTCAGCCTGGGGAGCCAGGAGGTCCTGAACAGGAGGACAGGGACCCAGAGCGCGAGAGAGAAACTCTTCCATTTGCTCACCACCTTCATACACATCATCACACTCATCTGGGCATGAGCTACTCTCTTGTGTCGGGGCAGTATGACCAATTTCAAGGTGAAAAGAAAAGCTAAACAAATCTCAGTACCGGTTAATATTCACAAAAGGCATAAAAGGTGGTTGCCAGGTGAGAAAAAGAGGATCTTCGCTCTAATATTTGGTTTAAACATCTTTGAAGGTCTGAGTACAGTAGCCATGTGTGCCAGTCAGCAAGTGGCAACCACACAGACCACTTCCTGTGGTATGTATGGCCTTATTGCTTGACTGGAAAAAGCTGCTGTCTGTTTAGTAGGTGTTTTATGAATACTGATTATTCATTTTACAATTGCAGAGAATGATGGGAAGATGTGAGTTCAAACTACATGTTCCTGGCTCACACAAGGACTCATAAACATCAATTCCATGGTGTTAATCATTGCCTCCATGTGAGGCTACTTTCATTTTTTTAATGAATGAATGTAACATTAGAGGTACAATGCAGTGTTAATAATGTTATGAAATACTGTATAGGTATGTAATGGCATTACCCTGGTGAGATAAGGTTTTGTAATATATGCTATTTGCTTTTTGGGTGCCTGTCATAAACGACAAACATGTAAACCTTTCTGTAATTACTCTGCCTGTAAATGACTACATCTAGCTGGTAGAATGCACATGTATTGTTGTGTACTATGATATTGAATGTATTTGATATTTTATAACCTCTATGTGCTAAAGGATGATTTGCAGTAGATTACAAGTGACTGTACAGTGGATATGTCCGCATTAACCTATTAACATGAAATTGCTCTGGCCATAGCCATTAATCGACTGTATTGTGTTCAGTGAAAAGAGTTACTCAACATGTCTCAGTGCCATATAGTACTATTGTGATGTACATTTTGTACATAGTTTAACAAGCAATCAATACTAACTTATGTACAGTTGTTTTCAGTGCAATGTATGGTTGTCTATCCAACCTCACTTACATGGATAAAGTAGTACCCTTTATTACTTGAATCGTGCTGCATTACCTAAATATGTTTACAAGCACATCTTTGGAAATATATGTCAGTGTTGTAGTTTGGTTCATCCTTTCAGTCATGAGGTTTTACTAAATGTCAACTATACTGTACCACAAAATTATGTTGCTTTTTTATACTGTTCTTGCCTTAAATCGTTTGTCAACCCAAATAAAGGTAAACATTGTTTATAGATGTCTTCATTATTTATGCTGCATTTACACTGACCACAGATAGTTACACATAGCACATATTTTGTACATGATTCATCTGCATGTACATTAAAGCTTGTGTATATCACATTCTATATAATAACGCTCTATATAATGCTATATGGCAATAAAATAGGACCCATACTAGAAGGCATAGGCTGTGAAGTCTACAAATATGTTGTAAAAGAATGATATAATGTGTAGGATAAATGCAGCTGTTAGGATTTTTATGAATAGAGTACATGGGAATGTTCTGATATCCCTTTTGTTTTAAAATATGCTTTACTGTTGTTTCAGAACAAGTGGTGCCAAAATAATTAAACAAATGATCTGCAAGCAAAATATTAAGTTTTTTAAGTGTTAACGCCCCCACCCCCCTTTAATTTCTCATTTCCTGATGGATTGATCTGTAATGAATTAAGTGCTCAGCAGTATATTTCACCAACCTGTAATTGTAGCTACATTCCATGACATAAGAATAGTTAAAATACTTATTAGCTTTGGTTGTACAATTATCTACTACCCTGTAAATGTATGCAGCACCAGGTCATCACTATTAAGGTGAAAAGTGGTGACATTTCCAGGGGCCCAAAACCATATACTGTCAGGTAGCCCTGGATTCCTAGCTACAGTATATCCATCCGGAGTGAAGCTTAAACAATATAGTTCAACTGAAATCACACTCTCACTTTAGACTGTGAGCTATATAATTCATCCAGTTATCCAGCAGACAGTCTAGCAGATTGTCTTGAGCAATTTTAGACATAACTTTGTTCAGTCGTGTCCAAAATAGCATGTATGTCCCTGAATAGCTAATATCATTAAATATGGTTTCCGGGTTTCCAGGTAAAACCTTTCCAAAATGATCCATGTCAAAAACTACACAGAAAATCAGGTAATGAAAAAGGGAGACACGTTTTTCTTATTTTTCTCAGGATTTGTGTAGCTCACAAGGTCTACACGATAGACACACATTTCCAATGGATAGACATTATCCACTCCATAAACCCCCTTTCCATCTCCCAATCTTGCAGTATATCTTAGAATTGGTTCTCTGCGTCAAAGACACACTGTCTACACTTACACATTGATTTTGTTTGCACTAATGTATTAGATTTACTTCTAATTAGCTAAAAAACAAAATCTTTGTGGCACCTGAGTATTATTAAATTAGCCTAATCTCTCCATTGCTCCTCTGCCATTGAAATTTGTAACAAGAGTAAGAACATAGTGTATTTTGACACCCATCTGTGTGTAACTATCATTCTATTTTACCCATGATAACCACCAAGGCTGTTGTGTGACAATTGGGTAACATTAGCCAACGATGCCTGCCTGAATGGTGCTCGGATATAACCCCCACTCTAACACCACTGGGAGAAGTGACATTAAAATTACATTAAAATTGACATTGAGAAATGTAAATTTTTTTTTATAGAAAGTGCATGGTGATGCCCATGTAGCAGCAGCAGAGGTCCAAAAGGTCAATTTGCATCATTACCTCATTTACAGAATTTCCACTTAAGGGCATACATGGCCTATGTGCTAGGGGCTCCACTGTTCAGAAATGTGTTCTGGATACACAGACCACAGATCTCAGCTGGCAATTTAGTCCAATAGGCCAGAGTGGCAACCTAGCTGAGGGTGCCAAATCTTGTTTTACATTTGGGACGGCAACAAGGAGGCTGCCAGGTTGTTCTGTAAGGCCCTGTTCACACTAGTGCATTTTCAATTTAAAACACATAACTTTTGCTATGGTTACGCCTGTCCTCTACACTACTCTGGCTTTTTCGACCCTCGAAAATGAAGACTTTTGGAAACACTGAAGACCCCGTTTTAGTTTGAAAACTCCCGGGTTGCATTTTAGTGTAAACTGACCAAAACGGAGAATTTGAAAATGCAGGCGTGGCTGCCCACATTTGTTCCCTGATTGGGTTCTCTGGATCATTGCATATCCTTCCCTGATTCATTAAGCCCCTATCATATGACCATTACGCTACCTTGACAACCGTATAAACAGTAACATGGAGACTGAAGTGCAAGCTTTGCTGGCTTTGTTGTCATTTTTTGCAGCCATTGTGCAGTTAAATTCTGTATTTTATAATACTGCAGCTGCCTACATGCGCAAGAGGCAAGCTATGTTTAGAGCAATCGGCAACAAATCTAGTTTCACCATGTATAAGGCCACCACTATCGTTCTGAGTCCAGACTAAATCAAGACACTGAAAACAGAGCCCAAAGTTAATGGACTTGTCACCAACTTCTATCAGACATATGTATGCCGCAGTGCAATTGACTGTACACACGTCGAGGTCAAAAATCCTTTGTCTAATTCCACAGACTTTATTAAGAGGGAGGGTAAATAGTCTTTGAAGGTAAAAGCGTTGTGTGACCACAAGTACTGTTTCACGGACACTGTTGTTAAATGGCCGGGCAGTGTACATGACGCGCATATTTGCTAATTCACAACTGAGAGGCAACCTAAAATATGGGACTGTTCCCTCTTGCCATAAACTCTTGTTTATTCTAGGTGATTCAGCTTATCCATATCTCATGAAAGAATATCCCAATGGCGGAGTTACCCCAACGGAGCAGTACTATGGACTATCGCTTTCCAAAGCACGTATGGTGATCGAGTGCGCATTTGGACGTTTGAAGGCACGGTTAGCGGCTCAGAGGAGGGCCATAAACACGAAGGACCTTTCAATTCAATTCAATTCAGTTTTATTTGTATAGCACTTTTAACAATGGACATTGTCTCAAAGCAGCTTTACAGAAACATATAAACACAGGATACAGATTTTAGCAATCTCTAGGTTGCACTGCTTGGGGTCATCCTCAGTGGCAGGCTGTAGCCTCCAGTTAATGAGATCTCCATCCAGAGGTAATGCATCAGGATGGATCAGGCAGGTCTGGAGAGCAGAAAGGGTCAGGATCACTGGCATCTCCATAATATCATGTGTGGCTTGACAGAACAAGGGAGGTAAAGAGAGGAAGAGATGGTTATGTATGCGTACTATCCCGTAATGGATAAGACTGTGTACTTTGCATAAAGAAAAAAATTTATTCAAGGTAAGCTTGAGTAAACAAATGTGTTTTCAGCCTGGAATTAAACAATGAGACTGTGTCTGAGTCCCGAACAATAATTAGAATAATTGGAAGGCTGTACCATAACTGTGGGACTTTGTAAGAGAAAGCTCTTCCCCCTTCTGTAGCCATCACTATTTGAGGTACCAACAAATAGCCTGCACCTTTTGATCGCAGTAAGCGTGGCAGATCATAAAAGACCAAAAGTTTGCTCAGTTACTGTGGGGTGAGACCATTCAGTGCTTTATAGGTCAATAGTAGTATTTCATAAGGAATGCGAAATTTTACTGGGAGCCAGTGCAGTGTGGATAAGATCGGGGTTATGTGGTCATATTTTCTGGTTCTAGTAAGGACTCTTGCAGCTGCATTCTGGATTAAATGGAGTTTGTTTATGCATCTACTAGAACAACCAGACAGTAAGGCATTACAGTAATCCAGCCTAGAGGTGACGAAGGCATGAACTAATTTTTCTGCACCATGTAGTGACATTATATTTCTTATCCTAACAATATTTCTGAAAAAAGAAGGCTTTCTGAAAGAAGGCTTGAGAGCAGAGAATGAATCTCATTTGTAGCTCACAGCGTTCATCCCTTCTCATCCACACCATCTTGTCTCTGATGTTTTTGAACATTGTGGATCCACCACTTACAAAGTTCAATCCCAAGCCATTTGTGTGCATGGATACATAATAAGGGACACAGGGAAGAGGAGGACACTGACTGTGACAGTTTTATGGAAAATTTTGTGTTAGGTAAGACGCTTAATAATAATAATAATAATAAGTTAATAATAAGTTAATGCTGTTTTCTTGATTTTGTTGTGCAGTGTGGACGGTGGATAGTGTAACCCCCAGGATCAGTGCGCCTCTATCCCCTGTTCAGGAAATTTCCACTCACACAGCATCCACAAGCCCTCCAGCATTATGGACGTCCCCCCCCCCCCCCCCCCCCCCAATCCATTTACCAATCTGCCATCTGGCAGTAGGCTCGGCAGCATCCGCTCAAGCACTGCCAGACTGGGAAACCCCCTTCTACCCCCTGGCTGTCAGACTCCTGAACACTGCTCCTCCCTACACACATCACTTTGGGATCCAAGTAACTCCCTCCATGCTACTGAACAGACACTTTAAATAAATAATAATGCACATGTCACTTTGTTCATTACTGCCCTGACATACTGTTTACAGTTCACCAACACTTGTACAGATTCATTACAGTATTGCATTCAATCACTTTAAACATCATTCATCTCATGTTTGTTTTACAAGCATTACTGCGCTGACACTTTTTACTAAATTGATTTTAGTTGCAGCTTTGGACCCTGTGTTAACTGTAATGTCTTATTATCATGTTAAATGTTCTTTTTGTAATTGGAGTATTTGCTCTGCTACCCATCTGTGTACATACCCCAACTGTTTCCCTTACCACCTCCCTCCATCCTTCCTACGTCTGTGGTACTTTATTTATGTCCTATCAGCACTGTGTATGTCATACATGTATCTTGCACCTTGGGTCCAGGAGAAACGTTATTTCATCTTACTGTGTACTGTACACTGTATATGACTGCAATGACAATAAATATCTACTTGACTTGACTTGATAATATTCTGTAAAGTGGGCAAATAGCAGTGGTTATTCTGACACTGAATATACTTTTAATCAAGAGTTGATCTACATAACAAGCAAATTAAACCTACCATGCCAACACTGAAGTTGATACGTAGAGATGCTTGATAGTTATGTCCTGCGGTCCTGATCAGTGAAGTGGCTTCATTTGAGTTGGCTAGGCTATGACTCAGTAAGTGCAGTTTGACAGGGATAGTGCTGAACATCTAGTCAAGCCAGCTTGTCCAGGAATCTTTTGACTCTGTGAAAAATTTTAGCAGAAATCACACCAAAAGTACAGCCATCCAATTGGAGTAGTTTGTCCAGAGATCATGTAGAAAGCCTTATGATTGTAAGGCTTTGGTAGAGACTGGTAGACAGTGACTGAGCTTGATGCTGAAGATCAGCAAGATACAAGATCAGCCAGAGTCGAAAGACAACTCTGAAGTTGATGATCCAAATGGATAGGAATCCAATGCCCAACTCACAGATGAATGTATTTATGAGGAGTGTCAGTGTCAGGAGTGCCTATTTTCCTGCCTCTTTTCATTTGGTGCTGTTGATATTTGACAATTGTCCTCTGGCAGTTCCTGGGGACACCTGTCCATTACACCAATACATCAGCCTTTACCAACCTGTCGCCACAAAGTTGGAAGTACACAACTGTCTAGACATTCTAGCTATAGCAGTAACGTTTCACTTTATTGGAACTAAAGGGTCCCAAACCTGTTACAACTTGACAATGCCCCTGTGCTCCAAGTGAGGTGCATAAAGACAAAGTTTACCAAGATTGGTGTGGAAGAACTTGAGAACCCTGAGATCAAACCCACTGAATACCTCTGGGATGAATGAGATGACTGCCCACCAGGACTTCTCACAGGACATCAGTGCCCAACCTCACTAATGCTCTTGTAGCTGAATGAGCTCAAATCCCCACAACCATGTTTCAAAATCAAGCAGAAAGCCTTCCCAGAAGAATGGAGGCTGTTATACCAGAAGGGGGGGGATTATCCACAAACACATATATATTGGTGTGATGATCAGGTGTCCACATACTTTTGGATGTAGTATGTTCATTGGATATATAAATTATGAAACTGAAGTGTTGTGCATTAACGGAACTTACTCCAAAGTTTCAAGTATGATTGCATAATACATTTAAGACCAAACATGACATAGGAAAATGGAAGGATTACATATTCATTAAGCATACAATTATCATACAACAGACTACATTGAAAAGGGTATTATGACTGTCCTAAAGAGTTTCATATGCTTGAGAGGAAAGTGTCTTTTGTCATATAATGCCAGATGTGTGGGTAGATTTTCTATACTATTGTCCAATGTTTTTTGGGAGTCAGCTTCATCTTTATGACTCTGGCCCCTCTTTACAGCCAATGTTGCCTGGAATCTTGTGTTTTAGATGGCTGGTTGTTGGGTATCTGGCAGATAACTTTCAATCTCAGGGATTTATTTTATGGGCAGTTTATGACCATTACAGTTATTTGGCAGGTAGAAAATGGAGTTTATCTAAAAAGATGTATATTTTAGTCCTTTTAGTCCTATGTCCAGCTTTTGTTGTGGATAAAAATGACATGAAATAAACATGAGGGAGACCTAGTATCCAGTAAAGGGGAGAAGAAGAAAAGACGGGCACCAAGACACACAGAAGCGGTGTGAGGCGGATATTGACTGATATTGAATATTGAATTGGATTCACACTTTAAAGATCTTAGATCTTTAAGAGTAATACACTATGGTTTATTAGTCAAAAAAGTCAAAAAGAAGTATACGAGCTGAAACACACACACACACACACACACACACACACACACACACACTCTCGTACAGTCAAGGGCGGTCATGTAGACATAACACACGCACACACTCTCTGTCTCTCTCTGTCTCTCTCTCTCTCTCACACATACTACTATAACTTTATAAGAATAATAAAAAGGAATATTAAGATATTATAAGGGTAATATCTTATAATAATAATATATATACTCTTTATAAAAAACAGAATAATAGGATATGTAGGACAGTAGAAGGGTAATATAATGATATTATGAAGTAGGAAGTACAGTAAACCGTTTTTCAAGCAGTATAACTATATATATAAAATAGAGATATAGAGCAAATATGAAAATAAATTATAAACTAGAAATGCAGGCTCGCAAGGAAGGCCTTAATGTTAAGAGAGAACCATGAGGAGCCATTTATAAGGGTGGCTGAGTCAAGCTGCCCCCCCCCCGCAAGATAATAGTAAGACCGAGGTCACTCTAGATTGTTTTGTCTCTCCACTTTTGATTTTACGGGTTATTCAAATCCCTTGGTTTTGATTCTCTGGGTTATTAAAATCCCTTGGTTTTGATTCTATGTGTAAGTGGAATAGTCCTTTTCTGGAACATAAGAGTAAGGTAGATGAGTTCTTTTTTAACCCTATTGGTTGTGATATCATAGTCTTCTTGAAACCTATGGGTTAGTTACTGTGTAAATACAGTATAAATACTGGAGCTTAAGGTCAGGGTATCAGATCACTTCTGAGAATTCTCATCGGTGTGGATCTCGTGTGGTGGAACGGAACCAATAAAGCTGGACCCTTGCTTCTTCTCACTCACGGCTGGTGTCTTTTTTTCTATCTCCAACTGGGCTCAGAGGTAGATGTGAGTATTGGCTTCTATGTTGAATTTTAAGTGTTTTTGGGTAATAGGCTAAATTTGAGCCAGCACTTTATTGGTGTGGTTTATGCCTTGATTGAACAGGGGACAAGGGACAGCTGGAATTATTTTATTAGGAATGCCCTGCACCACCAGCAAGCTAATGCTCAGGCTCCTTTTACAGAGACAAGGTTTTTACTGAGACAAGATGACCCTAGCAGTAATTGGACCACAAATACCTTGTCTCAGTAAGTAGTCTCATTGTCAGTGAATCTACCCTCATGCAGATGAACTGTGACTTGCTTTGGTTATAAGGAGCTCTTCTCTGAGTTATACAAAAACAGCAATATTCTGATGCCAGTGGCCTTCAGAGGAGACAAAGCAACCTGTATGCACCATGAAAAACACGAATGGTCCTAGTGAAGTGTACCACTTGGAAGGCAAACTTTAAGAGGCATTTGTGCTCAGTGGCATATAAACATGAAAATAAGACATTTGTAGGTCCACAAACCAGTCATGTGGCTTGAAAAATATCTGATGCCCATAGCATGTAAAAAGGGACAGTGTTGAGAAACTGCACCCCACTTTCTTAGATCTAGATCTTGGACTGAAACTGCCTTGTTTAGAAAAAAAAAATAAGTTGAATAAAACCCCTTTAAAGTCTACCTTTTCTATAGCACCAACAGTATGTTCAAAAAGGAACTTCCTGAATTTTGTTCAGGTCTGAGGTTGATAGGGCCTTGAGCACTGAGAAAGTTAGAGGCTCGTGGAAGAACTGTAGTTTGTATGCTTGTGACATTGTCATCAGGACCCACTGAACTGATGTAGTCACTGTCCTATAAAGCAAGTTGGCAGGGAACTCCTATATCCTGCCACTGAAGCCCCAGCACCAAAAGTAATTTGTCAGTCACCTCCCTTACGGATGGGTCAAGCAGATTGGAGCTCCTCATCCTGTCACAGACAGTAAACCCAGGAACTTAATTCCACTGTTTATGCTCAGAACTTGGTTCTTTTGGTCACCCACAGCTCATGACCATAGGTGAGAATAGGGATGTAGATATATTGGTAAACAAATTTGGCTGTAAAGCAAGCTCATGTTTCACCATCACAGACCCATACAGTGACTGTAACATTGCTGCTGTTGACCCAATCCATTTGTCTTGCTCTTTCTTTTTCCATCACTCCTAAATAATTTTCTTTGAAAACTCTGATCTCTATTGCTTAGTTAGACCTGATGCTTATACGTGAGCTCTCAACCAATGATGCAATAGAGCTACACAAGGACCACCTCCTCATATGCATGTTGCACACCAAAAAGTAAAAATAAATAAATGTATAAATAAATAAATAAATAAATGTGGAAATAAATACTGCGGGAATAAATAAATACAAAAATTAATGGACATATAAAATAAATATTTAAAAAATGGAAAAATTTTATAAAAGAATAAATAAACCAAAAAGATTTTTTTTAAAAAAATGTAATAATACAGAAAATAATAAATGAAGGAAAATGTAATACAAAAATAAATTTAGGATTAAATTTAATTAAAATGTATTATATTTGTTTTATCAAGTCATTCATTTCTTTATTTATTTTCCTATTACATTTATTTATTTATCTATCTATTTATATATTTATTTTTAATTTCTACAGGTTTGGTCCTCCATCATAAACAAGGCACTAGCTAATCGTATTCTTTCTCTCAACAGTGCTTGTGTAGCACTGTAACATCCTGTACTGCAGGGGGCGCTGTAACCCCAACCACGACCTTCTCACCCAGAGCCATAGATTCCACTGACGTTCAGTTTTGAACATGTAGCGGGGGATGAATATTACTGCTCAACGGACAATATGAGCATCCTTAAGAAATTACCAATTCACACGGACTAAAATTGTTAACGAACCAATAAGATATGTCATGGCCTCGAAATCAGACCAGCTTCTCATTGTTGTTTCCATTCTTGAAGGTTTGTTTAACTTGCATCCATTTTTTTAGTGTACGTCTGAAGCTTAGCTTGAGAATTAGCTAGGAGTTTCAAATGACAAAAACAAAACAAAATCATTTAAAAGTATTGAAAGTATGTGCTCTGTAAATGCAGTCCGTTTCACGAGGATAATATATTTAGTTACCGAGTATATTTAAAACAGGACATAGCGCTTGCTATGTTTATCCAGTCAAGTTATTTTATTTACTATCTACTCTAGTGACAATTTAAACGGCTGTTGTTGTATCCAAGCAAACGGATCCGTTAACAAACCTGCGCCGTAAACTCGTTGTTTGCGCACGTTAATATCCGGTGAAATACAACTAACACCAGAGTTCTTAGTTCTGTTTGAACAGCTGTTGCATTTTAAATGACAAATATATCGTAACCAGGCGTAACCCTGACTGGAATAAAGTTGGTTTGACGTTGAAAGTTCGATATTCGCGGATATGCGGAAATTAAGGGACCGTCTTTAAAGTTACATACGACATTGTTAAACACGTCTATAACTTCAATAGCATTTGAAGGGAATGACTTACAGTCATATTACCAACTGTAAAGCGTTCATCTAGGTGTGGGCTATAATGCACACCTCTTCGATTTTTGATATTTATAAAAATAAGCTATTAAATCATATATAAATATTGCCATGTATTTCACTGCAGAATGGGCCCATACACAAAATATATAGCATATTTTGTGTATGGGCCCATTCTGCAGTGAAATTCATGCCTAATTTAAATGTGATTTAATAGCTTATTTTAATAAATATCAAAAATCTAAAAGGTGTGCATCATATCTGAAACCTAGATGAACATTTTTCAGTTGGTTTTATGACCGTAAATGCTTCAAATGCTATTGAAGTTAGAAACGTGTTTAACAATGTCATATATAACTTTAGAGACGGTCCCTTAATTTCCGCATATCCGCGAATATCAAACGTCAAACCAACTTTATTCCAGTGTAACTCTGTTGCTTCCTATTGTTATGGTGTTAATGATGTTCACAAGTTACAAACAGTACCTAACTGATATGGTTTTGGGGCATGTAAAATAATAGAATTTAGAAATCAATGTAATAAATCACATCCAATATAAAATAAAAATAAGCTGACTAAGCTAGTTAGTCTACTTTAGTTTTAATCAACAGTTATAAGGAAATAAAGACTGAATAAGCATCCCTAGCATGAACAGTTTCTTGGTAAATATATTTGCATACAGTAGAGCAGACTATATTGTAGTAGACCAGATATAATGATTCTATTCTATATAAAATCTATCTATTTAATCTATAAACGGTTTAGATAAATATATAGATAGATTTTTTTGTGTGTTTTTGTACTTAATTGCTTTTAATAACTTTTATTGTTTTTTTAGATAACATTTATGACTTTTATAAAACTAAATAACGGACCGGTATGGAACATGAATGATCAAAAATGTTTCTGAAAACTATAACTACTTTGAACAAGAGAACTAGGCTGTAATAACGTGTACTATTTTACTTTTGCATTACATTCGTCTTGCGTTCTAAAAACATTCACATATGAATGATGTAAATTGAGAAGAAGGCTGCGTCATGTTAGCCATGACATTGTTAAATCAATCAGTGGGACAACTGCACTTGATTCTTTTTACATTTACGTCTATGTCAGCTGCCTTGCAATCACCGGGATGTGCTGCTCCGGCTCTCAGCCCCTCACTGAACAGAGTAGATGCTGTGAGGTGTTTGTGCAGCGGGAAAGCAAGACCTTGCCCGCACTTGCAGGACAGTACTGGGGACATTTGGAAAGTTGCTAAGGTTTATCCAAAAGAAAGTCGCTAGTTTTGTTGTTAGGCGCTAAAGGGGTCTGAAAAGTGGCTAAGTTGGCAACACTGGTCTGCACTGACAGCTAGATAAAAGACAGGCTAAGCTCTGCCTCTCCACAGCAACAAGAAAATACAGCGGGAGCGGGAACGTGGGGTTTTTCATTCATGCATATTCTATTTGAAAAACAATAAAATACACAGATTACCCAAATGATGCTCTGCCTGTGTTTTTTTTTTTTCTTTTTCTTGAAAGCAATTTGCGCCCCCCTTCCGATCTCTACCCCCGTGTTGAGAACCACTGCAGTAGGGTTTAGTGTTGCTATGATCTGCACATAGTAGTAGACGTTGTAATGATGATTACGTACCATAATGATGAAGCATTATACACCCCTTTTACTGAAACAGGTCGTCAGTTTCCCAAAAGACAGCAACAAACTTTAGTTGTACAAGCAAAGTTTGATGGGGAACAGTTGGAGACAGACCCTGTGGAGCATAAGGAACAGCCGCAGTTTTGTACAGAGCTGGCATGGGAGCTGGATCGCAGAACGCTTCACCAGCATAGGTTGGTTCTCTGTTTACGTTTTAAGATTGTCTAGATATATTTCTCATTTGCTTATGTTACATGTTTGATGTATTGCTTGATTTCATGCTTTACAGACTCCAGCGGACACCCATCAAGTTACAGTGTTATGCAATTGATTCAAAAAACTCTGCAAGAGAATGTGTTGGATATATCGTCTTGGATCTCAGATCAGTCCAGGAAGTTAAGCAAGTAAGTCTGATCATAATTTGCACATATTTGTTCATGATATTATGTAGCTTTCAGTGCTTTTATATGGAAATGAGAAACACAAATAGCTTTTGATTCTTGCTGAGATTTTTTTTCTTTTTTTTTATCTTTTTTTCTTTCTTTTTTTTGCAGCCTCCTAAGTGGTATTCTTTGCTAAGTAGTAAGTACACTAAACTGAAGCCATCACTGTTGTTGAGCCTGGTACTGGAGAATGACACCAAACAGGCACCTGATCAATTTAAGGCAATGAAAGCTCCACCTAGACCAGGTAAATTTTTAAGAACTTTCCCCCGTTTTCCCAGAAGACCAAAATGGTCTAGTATAGTGCATAACAATGTGATTGAGACACAGCTCTATGTGAGACATAGAGCTGTGTGAGACACAGCTCTATGTATTCAAATACACAGTGTCTGCATGTATTCTTGTTTTTCCCTCTTGCTGACCTTATTATGCTGCATTCAAGGTGAAGTTGCAACTTGTATTTTCCCGCCTACAACCACAAGCCACACAAATTGCCCCCTCCACTTGCGATTTCAACTTGTCAACTTAGGGTAGTCTTCTCAACTACCAGTTCCTTCCCTGTTTATGGACTGACGTTAAATCAACATGGCTGTGCACACTGTGAACACTGCAAATGATTAATTCACCCCTTTTAGTAGTGAATTTGTTTATAGCAGTATAGGCTTTAAATCAATTACTATATACACAGTATTTGGATAAATCTATAATACTGAACACACTAACCACTGTTTTGAAAAGGTAATCATCAACATTAGAGTTATCACTAACTAGCTTGTTGCTAACACTACCTGCTTTTGTTGCTGTACTGCAATTTCAGTCCAAAATGTTGCATGAATGTTTGAGGCTCTGCTACAGTTGAAAAGTCATAATAGCCACTCAGATCTGTAACTATAAAAGTGCCATTAAAGTAGCTTTCTATGATCTTTATGTGCATTGATGGAGCAAACAAAAAACACACCAAGGTGGGAAAATTACATTATCACAACTTGCAAATTACTACTTACAAGGCACCATGAATGTAGAATACGTTTCGTCTTTTATATTGATGGTTGAATTTGGTTCTATCCATCTTATTCTATATGCCTGTTCCTTTTTTCCAAAATGTTTCAAGTGGTGAAAAAATGCTAGTAACGATCCTTTAGTTATTATAACATTTACCTTTGTGTGCATCGTTTTGCAAATGCTGTTTGTGTAACCATTAATTTACTTTATTTAACTTTATTTACAGTAATTTACCATTAATGTTCTGCAGGGTCCCCAGTAATGACAAAGCTTGAGTCGATGAAACTAGAGGTGATTCTAAATGAAGATGAAGGATATCATCAAATTGGACCAGCAGAACTTTGCAAAGACCTGTTTGTTCTGTCTGTAACTGTAGCCTTTGCAACCAGACTGGAACAGGTAAAACTAAATGTGCAAGATTGGGGTGCCATCTCCAACCCTGTAGAGCTTTCTTCCTGTAGAGATTTCTTTTGAAGGCTTAATTGAACTAGATTAATTTTACAGGGAGTAGGGTTTTCACCATGCCATACTATACCAGCGGAAGTATCACGATACCATACAATATTTTGTTAATTCATAGTTAAAATCTACAAAATGAACCAATTTTACAGAAATACATAGATATAAATGAAAGCAGACAAACCAAATTTTCATCTCAAAATACGTTATTAATGAGACCGAATGACTGGCTATTAGAAAAACTCAAGAACAACCATACAATTGACAAGAAGCTAATTCAGTGTGCCGCATATTTGTTACATATTTGTAACAGCGTCTGAAACGCAGCCCATTAAGACTACATGTTAACCAGCAGTCACTGCCAAGCCGTTATCAAGCTGCTGCTCTGCACTGTTAAAATCATGATTTATAACCGTGACGTGCTCTGCCAATCCACCATACATATAAGTTAAAGACGGTTGTGTGGTGATTTCAGCAATATGTAAAATGTTCACTCTGAGAGAAAGTTAGAAGCGGATGAATGTGCTGCTCCTCTCTGCCACTTGCTGAACAGAGTAGCCACAGAGAGAGGTGTGTCTGCAGTGGGAAAGCAAGACCTCGTGCTCGTGGGGCAATATTTCTTTTATGGACATTAGCTAAGGTTTGCCCAAAAAGTCACTAAATTTGTCACTAGGTGCTTTTTTGAGGGGGAAAAAAAGTCACTCAATGAGTCTGAGAAGTGGACCTGAGCTGTCTGTTAAATGAGTGACTGAATAGTGGGAGGGACTGCAGTGTGGAATTGCATTTTTTATGAAGCATTACATTTGTGTTCTATCGAAAATAAACACTTTAATGTTATTTAGCGATTTTGTATTTGTTGACTTTGTTTTTTTTTTTTGTTTGTTTTTTTTATATAAAGGTTTTCCAGTACTTAAATTTCAAAAAGCCAAACTCATGCACCTTGTACGAACCTTGATTTTAGTATTTACACACAGCGTTTAACGTAACGTTAGCTCACTGGGTAGCAAACAGGAAATCTTTTAAAGATCAAGGCAAAGAATTTAGGTTGAATTTAGGTTAAATGAAGTGTGTCTAACCTTTTTAGCAAAAATAGTATTAACTGCTGCACATACAATATTACTGTCGGTACTACCATATTGACGATTCTACAATTTAAATAATGCAGTGGTTTTGGAAGCTTTTGTATTGCGATACTACTGTGTGCCTTAAGTGATTACTGATAATGTGTGTGATTTTAATCCAGTACAAATCAACAATGTTTGTAGTTTCAACAAATGAGTAAATTAATAATTATGGCATAAAGGGTGTTTTGTATTTGGTCTATCACAATGAGATAGTTTAAATCAACCAACAGCAATGTAATAACTAAACCTGGAAATAGGTACTGATGTGAGTTCTGTATGAAACGGGTATTGTGGCAGATTACAGTGATGCATTCTCATGTTGGAACTGGTCAGTCAAATACCATATAAATGACTTCTAGTGAATGTAATAAAGCTACATAGTGCTTATCAATCCATATTCAGCCTGCAAAGGCCTTGGTAATTAGAAAACGTAGAATGCTAAACTCTGCAGTGATGTGCTTCTTCAGTACTGTTGTATGACTCCTCTTTACTACAGTGTCATGAATAGTTTGTTAAGGTGTGTGTGTATGTGGGGCTGTGCATGTGTTTTTGCTCTCATGTTGTTTATTTATCTTTTTCTGTTTATGGACAAGGGCAAAAAGATAAAAATTAAACCTGTTTTTATGCTTTAGCTAATCTCCAGTTCAACAAAGCTGGCCAATGAAGGCTCAGAGTTTTTCTTCTTCTACACTCTCCTGGGCAATGATGTCACCAGTGAACCCTTCCAAAACCTCATCAGTCCAAACTTTGAGCCAGAACGAGCCTCAGTTCGTATTCGCAGTAATGATAAAGTCTTACGAGTTTTTTTCAGCCAGCAAAACCTTCAGGTAATACACCTAAAGTTTTATTTGGAATGTTTTCTGTATTCATGTATGTAGAGGTGTTCTGAATTTCTACACAAGTAATTTATGTCAGTTTTACTTTTGCGTATAATCGCTGATCTGTATATTTAGATCCATCTTTGCTGCGGAAACCAGTCTTTAGGCAGCACGGAGGTCTCTCTTGCTGCACTCATGAAGAATAGCGTGGATCTGATCAAGCAGGTGGCCACTGTAGAGGGTGCCTTTGTCTTGAAACCACCAAATCGCATCCAGCTGAACCGTCAGTCTGTCCCCGTGGATTTACAGCCAACAGTTGGGGTGGCAGTATCCTTGAAAAGAGAGGAAGCCGATGCTGAGGTATATAAGATGATGAGGTATGCTGAGGGTGGCAGTGAGGGCTTGGCGGTCAAGGCTCTGGGTTATTGATCAGAAGGTCAGTGGTTCTGCCACTGTTGGGCCCTTGAGCAAGATCCTTAACCCTGACCCTGCGCGCTGACCCCAACTTCCTAACATGCTTGGGTATGCAAAGAAAAGACTTGCATGTGCTAGTCACTCTGCTGTAATGTATATGTGATCAATAAATACTCATACTCATTATCATTATTATAAAGGGCCTAAGTCAGTGTTTCAGTGGGAATTGGAAGTTGATTGTTTAGGTTAGGATCTGATTTAATTTATTAGCCCTGGAGAAGCAGAGTTTATCCGTAAAAGTGTCTCATGCTAGAATGAGACAACGATCCTTTTTCAAATTTTTTATTTTTTTTTTAACTTTTTTTTTAAAGGAGAGTTTTCCGAGACTTACTCTCTACAGTAAGTCTCTTAAGTCATCTTAAATACATTTCCACTAATAACATTTGATTGGAAAGAGTTTATTAAACAAAGTTTCCTAACATCACAAAAAACCTGCAATTCTAATGGGGTTTGTATACTTTATATATTGCAGCTTATACAACAGTTATTTCAGGTCCACTAATTTGACTGGCCGTGCGGACAGTCTACAACATTAGGACTTTTCACTGTGCACATCACTCCGCTTGTCTATGTTCACCATGTAAAATTCCACTTCCTAGTTCAAAACCGTTTGTACAGTAGTGTTAGCAGCAACATTAGTTGACATGGTAAATTATATTTTCCAAGAATATAACTTTTAATTTAAAATATGAAACCTCATTAGATGAACATGAAAAGGAAGAAGGTGCTAACTTTACCAGAAGCACCTTTAACTGGAATGTACAAATCAACGTGAGCTATCTGACAAGCCAGCCTATGAGTCTATAGCCTGCTTTAAAGGGACTGTGGCTTCTTCGGGATCTATTTCTGCTTGGGGAGCAAAAATACACAGAACATTTGGCCATACTGTGTCTGAAATGCCACTTAATAAATATTAAGCTCTTGTTTATAGAACTGGTGTATAAAAGCTATATTGCAATCAGAGTTGTGATTTAATCAACTGAAATATTTACTTAACAGTTTTATTATGATGATGTGTCCCTGTGTAATGTAAAAAAACTGAAACCGAAATTAATCATCATTAATGATTTTTTTCCACCTTTAATACGATATAGCAACGAACAAAATAGAAGTGAAAAACAAATAGAAATGTTTTAGGGGGAAATTGTGTACACTCCTTAACTAATACTTAATCATTTTGTTTCTTTTTGTGTAAGATTCTTCTTACTTGCCAAAATTTTATTCCAATCTTCCTTGCAAAAATGCTGCAGATCTATCAAATTGTGAAGGGATCTCATGTTGATAGCCCTCTTCAAGTCATTCCATAGATTTTAGATTTTGTGCTTTGGGTCGTTATCATGCTGGACGGTGACATTTTTCTTCACATTCAGCTATCTGCAGGTTTGGTGCAAAAATAAATGAGACCTATTTTAATGAGGCAAACTATAATGACGTGGTTTTGGGGTGAGCTTTGATGTTTGTTTGTTTTTTTTCTTTCATATGAAGAAGAGGTTGTTGTCACTTGCAGGGAGTCTCCAGTACTGACTAGATAATTCTGCAGCACTTTGAATGTTACTGTAGGTCCTTTGGCAGCTTCTCTGATAAGTCTTCTTCTTGTCCTTTCATCAGTTTTTCGAGGGACGTCCTGTTTTGGTAATGTTACTGTGGTGTGCCATTTTCTCCACTAGTTGATGATGGTTTGTCATGGTACATGTAATGTTCTAATTCTTTTATGCCCCTTTTATGATCGATACCTTTCAATGATGAGATCAAGTACATGATTTGTAAGCTCTTTGAGGATCATTGCTTCAGCAGTCCAATGGAATCAAGATGATGTCAAGAAAATCCTACAGAAACAGCTGATCTTTATTTGGATTGGATTCTTAATGGCTGCATCCGAAATCATGTACTACCCTACCACACACAGGGCTAGAAATGAAATTTTTAACTTTAAAAATTAGGAGCACCAGCAAAAATTTCTGAGCACCACAGCTACAATTTAAGGTCTCACATTAAATTTCAGGAGCATATGTGACCAAAATGGTCACAATATCGAGGCTTGACGCGGTAAGCCAGAGGGGTAGTATGTCCGAATTCTCAGTAGGTGAGAAATACCCATATGTCATACTGTTTCCGGTGAGATTTTACAGTATGCAACCAATGAACCCCTTGCGAGTCAAAAATCACATAATGCAATGAGACTGGTGCGGATGAGCTCAGAAAAAAAAATCGTGGAAGCCTCTTTTTAAGAATTAAACTGTTTGTTAAACAGGACTTGTTTAACAATACCTGAATAAATTGGTAACTGGTTGAAGGTTTAAACAAGAAAGCACTTGTCACAGTGTTTAAAACCTTTTTTGTGATCTCCATCTTGCCTTAGCCGGCCAAGCTAACAGCAACGAATTTACCTCAGTCTGTTAACACTGCCTACTCTAAAGTACTAATTCAGTTAACTTTCATGATGTGCATTTTGCCATTAGTGCGGTTGCTTTTATCTGGTGGTCCCTTTAAAATTTTTGTGTTTTATGGTGATGTCGAAGTATACATGACCATGCCATCAGGGTGGATGTGGTATGTCCAGGATTGTATTCATACTACACACACATACTGATTAGTTTGTACTGTATCAACAGCTATGCAGTAGATACTGCAACAATACGCGATTTTGGACGCAGCCAATCAGAATGTCTTCATTGATTACAGGTGTAGGATAATTACTTTTGGACATGAGCTTGAATGTGTTTGGTTAATTCTGAGCACAGTCATAGGACCCATTGTTAAAGGATGTACACACTTCTGCAGCTAGGTTATTGTATGTTTTTCTTTTTTTCCCTAAAATATTTATTTTTTTTCTTTCACTTTAATTTTGTTGGTTGTTACAGTATAACACATTAAAGGTGGAAAAAGATCTGATATGATTTTTCTTTAATTATTTTTTTTTCCATCAAAAAGAATGCAGTTGTAACAGGGGAGTGTAGACATTTTATTTACACTGTACATCATCTGTTAATTTATTATGATCTGTTTTGATAAGCTGTTAGAGCTGCCTGTTAAGGGTGGAGATGGGCTTAAGACACCAGTGAAAAAAAGCCCAGCTGTGCATTTCTTTCCGGAGCCAACCCCATCTGAGCCAAGACCATGCAGCCAATCTCCTGTTCTGTCTCAGAAGTCTCCATCACCCGCCCTTGAACGTCAGCATTCAGAGAGTGAGGCTGAGAGCCTGCCTGATGATGCAAGAGAACCTCAGCCAAAACAATCAGGTGAGACTGTGGGCAGACCTGACAATGTAGTTAATAGTGTGTACACTCTGAGAGCTTAGAGCATCTTACAATACTGATAGAATTTAATATCAATGCTTGATGTTTTTGCTGTTTCAGATTTACCTGTGCCTCCACTGGCTGCATCTGAAAATGTGCGACCAGAGAGTGAACCGGAAATTCCAGGATCTTCCATTACTGTGTCTGCTCCAAAGATTGCCATTCCATCTTCGGCACATCATTACTGCTTCTCCATAGATCTGCGCAGCATCAGAGATCTTAACGTGAGCTTCCCTGTGAACTGCACACTGAGGTAGTGTGTTTCTTGATTGACACATCCAGTTAAGTGTTAGCGTTTCCATTCATGGGTAGAAATTGATAGTAAAATTTGTCACATTCGAACCTAGGTATGCCTACCAGTTTTTTGGGAGTGCTGCCCCGATAATGACAAATCCTGCAGTGGAGATTAAGAAGAACACAGAGGTATTCCTGCCTCAGTCTTACTGTGCATTTGATTTTGCTGCACTGCCCAGTCAACTACAGGATACATTCTTGAGGTGACTTCACATCTGCATGTGTTTTTAAAACCACATTACATATTTTATTACACATTTAATTCTGAATATGAAGGAAACAAATGGTTTACGTGAAAGTCATTTCTCCACTCCATGCCAAATATAATGCTTTGCACTGACACCATGAATAGTGACCTTGTTGCACTGGTTTTTCCAGTGTTCCCCTGGTGGTAGAAATGTGGCATCGAGACCCTACTGCCAGAGATGTCCTACTTGGCATGGCCAGCATTCAGCTTTCCCACCTCCTCACTTCTGAGAAGACCCGCTTCCTTGGCCAGTCTGGCCAGCATCACTGGAGACAGACTTTTTCTGAGAGGCTAGCTGTTATCAAAACAACAGGGTTTGTATAGTACTTGGGCTTCTGATATAATTGGCTTTCATCAGTGTAAAATTAATACTTTTTTTATTTAATGGGGCATTTTATTTGCATTACCATAAATATACCTCTAGATGGCAGACATGCAGCATTTCTGTAATCCTTAAAGCCCTTTCACTCTCAACAAGATACTGGTAATGGCCAGAGGTGCGCCCTTCTTGAAAAGGAAGACATGTAACAGGAATTTAAAAGAGGTGAAAATAATCACAATTATGTGATTATGAAAAGTGATTAGTGTTAGGTTTGTTGTTTGGAACTGCATGCTTTTTGTTAGCATTGCTGAGCCACAAAATACATGTTTGTTAAATAGCTATTTTAAATGTGACAGGGTATCTATCCACATATAAGTTGACAGCAGCACATAAACAGCTGCTCAACAGGCATGGAAAAGATTCCATGT
Organism: Ictalurus punctatus; assembly: GCF_001660625.3. Taxonomy (NCBI): domain Eukaryota; kingdom Metazoa; phylum Chordata; class Actinopteri; order Siluriformes; family Ictaluridae; genus Ictalurus; species Ictalurus punctatus. The sequence goes on from NC_030420.2 coordinate 18,981,017, forward strand.
GTGTCACTACAAATACAACCTCAATTCCAAAAAAGTTGGATGCTGTGTAAACTGTAAATAAAAACAATGCAATTTGATTTGCAAATCTCATAAACCCATATGTTATTCACAATAGAATGTAGAAAACATCAAATTTTTAAAGTGACTAAATGTACCATTTTAAGAAAAAACAAGGTATTTTGTCTCAAAAAGAATGAATTTTCACTTTAATTCAGCGCGTCGCCCACGTTTAACACATGGGTATGAACAAAAAAAAAAACATGCCAAAAAACGGACTGTTTAACGCACTGCGAACAACATCCCAGTGTGAACAGGCCCTTAGAGAGGCAGAGTCTTTCAGAAGTAAAGCTGGGCAGAGGTTCACCTTTGTAAAACTGCGGCTACAATTTGTGGAACAATTTCAGAATAATGTTTCTCAACATAAAATTGCAAAGACTATGAATATCTCATCATATACAGTACATAATGTCATCAAAAGATTCTGAGAATCTGGAGAAATCTCTGTGTGCAAGGGACAAGGGTGAAAATCAATATTGCATGCCTGTGATCTTTGGGCCCTCAGGCGGTACTGCATTAAAAACAGGCATGATTCTGTAACGGAAATCACTGCATGGGCTCAGAAACACCTCCAGACCTCACTGTCTGTGAACACAGTTCACCGTGCCATCCACAAATGCTCTATCATGTCAAGAAGAAGCCATATGTGAACATAATCCAGAAACACCACCATCTTCTCTGGGCCAAAGCTCATTTAAAATGGACTGAGGCAAGGTGGAAAACTGTTCTGTGTTCAGACGAATCAAAATGTGAAATACTTTTTGGAAACCATCAACGCTATGTCCTCTAAAGAGGAGAGGGACCATCCGGCTTTTTATCAGCACTCAGTTCAAAAGCCTGCATCTCTGATGGTATGGGTGTGCATTAGTGCCTATGGAATGGGCAGCTTGCACATCTGGAAAGGCCCCATCAATGCTGAAAGCTATATACAGGTTTTACAGCAGCATATGCTTCCATCCAGATTTCATCACATCTTTACCTCTGAGAGACTCTGCCTCTCTAAGATACTCTGTTTATACCCAATCATGTTACTGACCTGTTGCCATTTAACCTGATTAGTTGCAAAATGTTCCTCCAGCTGTTTCTTTTTAGTAGCACTTACTTTTCCAGCCTTTTGTTACACAGTGTCCCACCTTTTTTGGAATTGGGGGTGTAAATAAATCCATCATTCTCAAAAACTATCGCACATTTTGGGGGGAAAAAGGTGAATATCCTATTTCATTTAACATTTATATTAAATGTAATGCTATTTTGTGGATCAGCAGTGTTAACCAAAATTGCAAGAATTATAACCAAAGGAAACAAATTGACACTAAGCGGTGCTAATTTCACATTATGAGTCTCACATTGGCTTGGCACGTTTTCCTAGAACAGCACGGTTCGTATTTTTTGTCCACTTATACTACTAATTTATTAATGAATGACACTTTTAGCTTTTTATAGCTACATTTAACATTATGTAATCTCCACAAGATAAGTTAGTTCCTGCTAGAGTCCTTCCCTTACCCGCCTCTTTTTTCAGTCTCTCTCTTCAGGTTAATAAGATTTTTTTTTTAAATGCATTTTGTCTTATTACTGAGAAACCAGACAGCACAAATGTATTAGAACAAGAATATTTAATCTGTCATTTATGTTACAGCCAGAACTGCTGTCAGAGCTGTGCTGTTAGAAAGTTAATTCACACCTGAGTCAAGAATTTGACAGTCCTGTGGTGTAAAGATTTTTAGCAAATAAGATTTCTGTTTAGTTTTAACACCTAAGAGTGACATGCCACCAGTAAGTCATGAAAAATAATGACAGTTGTTGAACTGGATTGATGACACTCATGAATGCTGATGAAGATTGTGAACTTTGAATGTTCAGACTTGGGTTACATTGCCAGATGTCATGTATTAGACTTAGATACTACATATGATAGTGGTTCAAATTGGAATTGAAAATATCTTACTTAATTTTGACCTTTTATGCTATAACGGAAGAAAAAAAAAAGAGTTGCATACATTTGAAACCATTTTGAATTGTTCCATGTCTTTTCACAAGAAAAGAGGCAGTTCTTGGCAATCCGATCTGGTTTGCTTCTCGCACCAGTATGTTTCTAGTCAAGAGAATATCCAAGGATTTGGCCTTGGATGGTAAAATTTCTTCTAAAATTCAGAAATTTCTAACAATTGTTAAGGACTTTACTGATTTCTTTGCCGACAATTATGAAAATCCTGCATTTAATTGGCTGTAAAACAAGTAGATAAAAAGGTTTACTGAACTAGCACTGGCACAACATCAATGGAAATGAGATATTGGTGGACACAAAATCGTACAGGCACTATTTATTGGATATGGTACTCCTCTTTAATAATCAGGAATAATTGTTTCTTCATGTAAGACATCCACATTTCACAATATTTCCCACAGACCTGATATCTGATTCTTTATTTTATTTTATATAGATCAAATGAGAAGGTGGCTGAACTTAGCTATGTCACAGTTCTGGAGGATATGGGTTTAGTGAAAGCCCAGGACGTCCTCTTATCTGAATCATCCCAGGTAAAACTTGATTAATATTTACAACTGAAATTTGTGACTTAATCTTGTTTTCCAGGCAATAGTGGTTTGCAGTAAATACTGACCGTGTTTTCATATGACAGGGTGCTAATCAGGCGTACCATAAACCAGAAGCTCCTGCTAGGCCTTACAGTGGGGGTGAGGTAGGGACTAAGCCACGTGAGACTTTGGAGTACAGGGCAGCACTGGAGCTTGAGATGTGGAAGGAAATGCAAGAAGATCTATTTGAAAACCAGGTCAATTTTTTATTTATTTTTTTATTTTTATTTTTTTTTAAAGAATCCATTTCAAGACAGCTGCATTTTAAACAATATTATTTTTTTAATTTAAAAAAAAATAGTGTATTAATTCAATTACCACAATCTTTGCTTATTTTGTGGAGTAAATATAGCATTTTTAATTAAGTTGAAGAGTACTGTGGTTTTGGTATCTGTAGCTAAAGCAGAAAGAACTGAGCCATATGCAAGCCCTGGCAGAGGAGTGGAGGAAAAGAGATCGGGAAAGAGAGGCACTCGTTAAAAAGAAGGTACTCTGACATGACTGCATTTGACTTGTTTTTTTGTTTTGTTTTTTAATGACATTGCCAGTTTTATAACAGCAGTTTGATGGGAATTGGCAAAATTATGCTTATTCCTGGATTTTTTATTTATTTATTTTTTTAAAGGAGATGGAGTATAATCTGTTGGAAGAACAGCTCCAGAAGACTCTAGCCGATCTAGAAAAAAGAGAAAAGACTCTTGCTCATGCAGAGATGGAGGTTAGTGTATTTTGATTTGTGCAAATTATTACTAGGGTAGGGTATAATTGAGGCAAACAATGAACAATATTCTTACGATTGGTTTAGATTATTGATTGTTTGTTGCCAAGCTTTGTTTTGATTTATTTGCAGAGATATATGGAGATTTAAATAGATTTCTATGTGTGTTATTAGACACAGAGGCTGCAGCGGGAAATGCATGTGGAACATGAGTTCAGCATGCGGGAGCTGCAGGACAGCACCAGACGTTTACGTGAAGACTGTGCTCACCAGGTGGAGCTGGAGAGATCGAAGGTCAGGCAGCTTGAAGAGGACCTTGTAAAGCATCAACAGCAGGTAGGCGTGACAGACTTTGTGCAGCAAGTTCCATTTCTGCTATAATAGAGGGAGTAGCACAGGAGAAAGTGCTGACCTCAAGGTCAGTGGGGTGTAAGATCACTCCTCCCCCTTCCCCTGCAGGCAGATTCAAAATAAGTACTACTGAGGCCTGGTTTGACCGCAAGAAGGCTGCATGATATGGCTGCAGTGACTACTGTGTATTATCTTTCACATCATAGCTTAGTTAAAGAACAAAATGAACTAGCGCATGTTCCCAGTTTTACTAACTCATCATCCCAGTTTTATTTTGCACTTGAAAGCATGTAAATACCTTCCTTTGATAAATCCTGCTTACATCCATAGATTCTCTACAAGACTAATTAAAGATTATTTGTATGGGAAAGTGTCGTCGTGCATTTATAATCGTAAAGTTCCAGTAGGGATTTTGTTTGTTTTGTAGCATTATTGTGTCCGTAGAAGAATCAAATAATGACTTGCTGTGGTTGCCTAGTGGTTAGAGATCTGGGCTTCTTATCAGATGGTTGTGAGTTTGAAGCCTGTTACTACTAAACTGCTATTGTTGGGTCCTTGAGCAAGACTCTCAGCTCTCATCTACTCTGTTGTAAGTTGCTTTGGATAAAAGCATCTGACTTGAATGCGAACGTGAATGTAAAATACTCTGACAGGCAGCATGATTCTTATAGGATTTTTACCAAGATTTACGATATGAGAGCACTTTCCTCTATTCTGTTAATGTCCTTCTAGTATTTAGAGGGTCATGCAACTCCCTTCATTCTCCCCTTCATGGAGGATTTTCTCTTCTTCAATTTTTGAGGTGCAACAATACAGGGCAAAATAGAAACAGGGCATCTATTAAAAAGGTCCACCCCCTGAGTGCTGCTGCTGCTGTTGTTGTTGTTGTTGCGGTTGTGGCTTGCTGACTGCACTTGCTGTTAGGACTTGCTGTAGTGTAGCTGTTGCGACAATGGCCAGTAGCTGCTAATATATTATAGAAGTGTTTTGATTCAACCATTTTATTTGTTCTTTTCTAAGTACCTGTAAATATAAGTTTTTAATATTTGTTATATTTTAATATCTGTATCACAAGATCACTGCAAATTTGGTCTTAAATTACATTTGAAATGGCATTGAAGTGTTTTTAAAAGCATTACGTTTAACTTGGCAATGCCTGCATCTTGAATACATTGTTTTCTCATGTAAAGGTGTTCCATGCCAATAATATGGTATGAATTACATTCTCAGCTTTTACCAGCCACATACTTTAAATAACATGTTTTTATCAGAGATCTTCAGAAGTTATGTACTGCTGTTTTAAAATGGGAAATTTAGGAACCTTTTTTCAGCGAGAACTAGTGAAAAAATTGCATTACTGGCAAACAGACTGCTGGAAACATTAGGCAAACTTTGGCGTTCTATTTTAATAATCTTGAATGTAACATGCAGTATTTACTTGAGCACATTTTATCATTGATCTAATTAATGATCTGGCCAACTGCAAAGTACTTTTTAAAACCTCCAAACTTGACTTGCGCCAGACAGTGTTTCTGTTTTGTTTCATTTTCCTCTTATGACCGTATTTCTCAGGGCTTTTCTTAACAGACAAACGCTTCATGTCTTAACCAGACTCGCATCATGCTTTGCACAGACAGCCCACCTACTGAAATAGTTCAGTCTGCCGTCTCATTTCTTTCCCCCAAAACATCTGGACTGGCCCTGGATCTAACAAATCAACCAAAGTAGGTTTCTGACATGCGAAAAGGAGAAGGCCCTTTGTGATGAGAGATCCTCGGTTGAGGCTGCCACATGACTCTATATCTTGTCTTCCCTCCCGTGTCAGGAACGTGTAAACATACATTTGTCCTGTGTCAGCACACACTAACCAGTTTATCAGGTCAGAATTCTCCCCTGCCTTTTCTGCTGGACACTCCTCGCCTTGTCTCTGTGTGTGTGTGTGTGTGTGTGTGTGTGTGTGTGTGTGTGTGTGTGTGTGTGTGTGTGTGTGTGTGTTGGCTTTTTTTGGTGTCTGGTTTATATCAAAAAGGGAAGACTGCAATGGGGAAGCTCATTGGGATTTAGTTACAGTGGATGCTGCCTAACACCATTGAAGTCTTGCACCTCTTGCATGTGTTTTGGAGCAGTACCTCATTAACTGCGTGGAAGGCTTTTGTTTGCAATGAGAAGTGTTAAACTGTAAGTAAATATAGTGAATCCGTTATACACGTGAAAATGGGGTAATTCTTTTTAGATAGCATCTTGACAATTCTTGCCTTTAAATTACACATGCACAAAATTCTCACTACTGGTTTTATTGTCAGTAGTTACAGTAATGTTCAATAGCTGAGCAATATTTAGTGCCAGTGTGACGATCCATTGATTAGCTCATTTTCCACCCGAGTGGACATGCTTTAGGCTCTGTATTTTCAGCTTTCTTTTACATTAGTCAAATTGATGCGTTTCCAGAAAAAACAAAGTCAACATTTTGAATGTGTTAATTTAACTTATCACAAATATTTACACTCAAATATAGTCAATGCCATATCTGGAATGCAAATATAATATATGGCTTCCTTAAAACAGACCTTTAAAACAACTAATTCCTCTTTTATTTTGATTTTGTTCACGATCAGTTTGTGTTTGTTTCCATCAAAAGGTAATAGATGCTGAAAAGAAGTACAAACTCCTGGAAAAAGAATTTCAACATTATCGTGACCAGCAAAACACTCGGCCTGAAATCCATTTACAGTCTGAGATTAATTTACTCCGATTAGAGAAGGTTAGTAAATTATGAAAACAGAAGTATTTAGTTCCATTTGCTTTTAAACCATTAGATAATGACATTTTCTTTAGTATGAATGTACAAAATAATATGTCTTAATCAGAAAGCACTTTGACTTGGGAATGTATTTTAGGGAACACAAAATATTTTATATGCATTCATAACTTGTGTGTAGATATTTCTGTAGGCAAGGATTTCTTAGTTTGTTATTTTATATTATGATTATCTAGTTGCATTAGAGATATAAAGTATGTTTTTAAAAATTGTTGTTAAAATAACATTTTTAAATTACTGGGAGCAGCTTTTTAATTTTGTTGGTGGTTTTGTCAATGCAAAGGCTGAATTGGAGCGGAAATTTGAATCAACAACAAAATCGAAACTGCATTACAAGCAGCAATGGGGGCGTGCTTTAAAAGAACTGGCGAGATTTAAACAGGTAAGCCATTTTAAATTCTCTAAACCCTATTTCTTGTTCTTGTTTCTGGTCATTCAATGAAAACTAAATAAAAAAAACCTGGTCATTATGTTTCTGTTAGCATTGAACATGCAACAAGACAATCAGGTCTGAATTTACCAGAATATAAAAACAGCATATGTTGTATGCTGCAAATTTTTTTTTGATCAACATTTATGGTAAGGAAAAAGGTTGTATAGTTGTATATAGTCTTGTACCCACATATTTTCCACCTTGTATGTAAAATGTCCCCTTTTTGTAGCACACACTTAATTTGGAAACACTGTATTGTATATACCGTGTGTCCTTCATCATAGCCATATATCAAAATCAAAGGAAAGTAAGGTATGTTGTATCTCACGTGAGTCGCTGTGCATGGTAGGCAAAGCCAGCTCAAGACAAATGTGCTTTTTCTGAGGGCATTTCCTGCCAGAAGTAAATTATAATTTTCCAGGGTTGAAGAAAACTTCTGCATAGTGCACTGAGAAACAGTAAGGCGGCCTCTAGCTTTTGGTGTTTGCTTTGAAACATTGAACTCCTTCTCAAGTGAACCCTGTAAAGACTAATACCAATGTAAACAGAGCAGACGCAAAGAGCTTATCAGGCCTTACTAATAACTGTTAAAGACAGAGTCCAGCTGGAAAGTCTGAGTTGTCTTTTCCCCCCTGCCTCTTTTCTTTCTTCTCTTTAAGTGCCAGATATATGTTAAGAAAACATTGGTTGATTTATGATGCACAAAGGGGTCTATAACTTAATATGAAAGAGAGCTATAAATCAGATTTGTATTGTGCTAAACATTAGCCTGCACAGTAACCACTTGTTGAAAGATCAATATATGAAGATGTGATGCTTATATTTACACCTGTGTTAAATTAATCTCAGTATTCACATACAATTTATGACAAGCAGGTTAGCCCATGTCTAGAAACTCATTGACTTCGATAAATAGTCTAAATATAGTACTATATGTAGGTAATAGTGAACACAACAGATTTCATTAAAGATACTTAATACCTAAAAATAATATGCCTATCATTGTTAGCCAAAATGCATATTTCTCACCCGCTCAGGGAATATCTTCTGTCTTTAGCTGCTCTCATGACAGGCGCTGCCTTTTTAAAAATTACTTTTGCATTTATTTTTTGCAATTTGAAGAGCTGGGAAAACTTAAGCAATGAAATCCCCCAGGTGCTTGTCCTGTGTTGTCAGCTCAGTCTTCAGCAAAAAACTGCAATTGAGCTGTAGTCTGGAAGCCTTCTCCACTCAAACGAGTCCTCTGTCTGACCCCCTCTGGAGGAAAGCCACAGGTCATTCATTGGTCACTCAGTTGCTTTTTTTTTACTCCTCCACCATCCCCAGGTCAAGGCAATCCAAAATATGTTTGTGTACACAATTTGTCAAGGTCCTATAATGGTTAGTTAGGCCATCCTGCCGCCACACACCTTTTTACTGTCAGTTTAGGCCTCTGGAAATATTTAGTTTAGTCATCAGCCACAGGTAGCGAAGGAAACACTTCAGCCCCAGGGACCTTAAGAAAATCTGAAGGATAATTGTTTCAGTGTTTTTCTTGACCATTTTCTTGGCTTTAAATGCTATGGCCATGTCTTGGTGAGTTTGTTTTTCTAGCAATTTAGGTTCTTGCAAATGTATTACTGGCCTCTAATGCTCCATGAAAAGGCAAAATTAAATTAGATTATACATAAACATATGTGTTCAGTGATAAAATTAAACCAAGTCATTAAGCCAACTATTATGGAATAGCTCGTTAAACTTTCACACAGGCTTTCTTCTATCAACAAATGGTCCAGAATATTGATGTGTGGTTTCTTAATGGTAATGTAGGATCACTTTTAACCTCAGATTTCAGCAGTTTCTTCTTAACATGCCAGTTCTGAAGGTCATATTCAATTAAATGACAATTTAAATTTTTTATAGTGTGCTGTATTTCTGAAAGGTAATTACCTGACATCTAATTTAAAACTTTATCAATTCTTGGGATACTGGAAAGTGTTGTGATGTTGTTTATAAAGTGATGGTAGATGTAGATTCAGATGGATGTATGAACTTTGAGTCCTCAAGGGGTATTTGGCAATAGATTCATTCCTATTTTTACATTTATTTGCCTCTATATGGATGGATGTAGGATGTGTTGAATCTCTCGTTCTCTTCTCCTGTTTTTTTTTTTTCTTTCCAGAGAGAACAAGAGAATGCCATGACACGGCTGAAGAAGCAGCAGCAAGAACTGGAGCACATGAGGCTACGGTACCTGGCAGCCGAGGAGAAGGAAGCTGTCAAGAATGAGAAACATGAGCTCCAGGACATCCGAAACGAACTGAACAGGTAAAAAAAAAAAAAAAAAAAAAAACCCAGGCCAAAACAACAATAACAAAATAGCATTGTGAAATTCAGACACTGAAATTGGGCTGACCAAACCGTTTTTTTTTTTTTTCCTTGTTTTTTTTTTTTAAATAAACGTTGTGATTTTATAAATTAATTTCTTGTCAATCATGTCCAGGCTAAAACAACAGGATGAGAAGAGAACATGGAAGGAGCCAACAAGCATGTCTCTGAATGAGTGCGCTGATGAGCACCTGAGTCGCCTGTTGGAGGAGCGAGACACACTGCTTCGTACGGGTGTGTACACACATGAGGACCGTATCATCGCTGAACTCAATAGACAGATTCAAGAGGCCATGGCGGACAGAGTTCCAAACTGAATTACCATTTGGAATTTTCTCCCAATAAAGCAAAATATTTTACCCAATATGCACACTAAAATTATGGAACTGCTGAGTGTAGAGAAAAAAATGGCACATTCCAAATGATAATGTGTCCATATATATATATATATATATATATATATATATATATATATATATATATATATATATATATATATATATGTATATATGTATGTATATGTGTGTGTGTATATGTATATATATATATATATATATTTATTATAAATATATATTTTATATATATTGTCATTGTAGTTTATTTGAAACTACTAATGGTTCACCATCCACAACATAGTGAGTGAGCGAGAGAAGAGTGAGTGACGTGAGTGAGGTGAGTGTGTGTGTGTGTGAAGAGTGAGAGAGAGAGAGAGAGAGAGAGAGAGAGAGAGAGAGAGAGAGTGAGTGAGAGTGTGAGAGTAGAGTAGAGTAGAGTAGAGTAGAGTAGAGTAGAGTAGAGTAGAGTAGAGTAAGTGTGTGAGAGTAACCTAAACATGTACCAAACAGTGATTCTGGCTATGGGGGGTTTTAATTGATGATTCCTGTGTTTTGGTGAATGAGGGATTTCACCAGGTGGCACTATCTCTCAAGAAATGGTTGCAGAATTTTTATACATGTTCTTTAAATATTTCTGAATTTCTTTGAGGTTGTGCATGTGACTATTTAATGTGTGATTTGACTCTAAGTGGTGTGTGTCTTGTAACTTTTGCTTTTATTTTTACATCTGTCTTTGTCTAATAAATTATTTCTAATGTGCTAATGATGTAATTTTGCCTAGAAATAAATGTATTAATATGGTCTTTTAGATTAAATTATCCTTGAATATACAGGCTGTAATTCAAATCACAGGTTTTTATTATCATATATTCTTGTTCTGGTATAAGATTAATAAAATAGTTCTGAATGTGTGGTTATAGGTAGAAAATAAACTTTGGGGTGGCAACAGTAGCTCTGCTTCACACTGGACTCCATCCACATCTTTGATTATTTGGGATATTTTCCTATATAGTAGTTGTGCTAAATACTTTTAAGCTGAATAATAACATGAACATTATCCTTTGAAGTCTTTGTATATACATTTATAAACACAAACAAATGTAAAGTCAGGTCATATGTAAAATGATTAGAATAACTTTCAATTATGTGCCTGCACACTTGTCTATGCACGTTTCTACTTGCTTAAGTTGTTGCTGTTTATACAAACACTATATGGCCAAATGTTTGTGGACACCTGCCCATTACACCTATATTCAGGCCTACCTCAAACTGTTGCCACAAAGTTGGAAGCACACAATTGTCTAGAATGTTTAGAATTTTTTTGTATGCTGTAGCACTAGTTTCCCTTCTCTGGAACTAAGGAGCCCAAACATGTTCCAGCATGGCAATGTCTCTGTGCACAAAGCGTGGTCCACAAAGACCTGGTTTGCCAAGTTTGGTATGGATGAACTTGAGTGGCCTGCACAGAGCCCTGACCTCAATCTCACTGACCACCAACTTCAATGACTGACCTCACTAATGCTCTTGTGGCTGAATGGACAAATCCCCACAGCCTTATCACAGAATCTAGTGGAAAACCTTCCTAGAAGAGTGGAGATTATTATAACTGAAAAGTGGGGAATAAATCTGCAGTGGGATCTTCAAAAAGCACATATGGGTGTGGTAGTCAGGTGTCCACAATCTTTTGGCCATATAATGTAAATTAAGACCAGTGTGTGTTTCAATCTGAATATGGTGATGTGTTTGCCATTCATTTTTAGCCCTTGACCAGATAGCAAATGATATTATACTATATATTTTACTAGATGCATTCTTTCAGAGCTACCTCATTCTTTCAAGACTAATCCTGTGGACGAGTTGAGGATGAATTTTAACTTGCAGCTTTTAGATTAAGGCAGCAAAATAGCAGAGCAAAATCTACTAAAAAATGGCAGGTAACGAAATACAAACGGAATCTCGTATCAGATGTGCTTTGATACTCTCATTCTTAAGCAGCATGCAGTTGCAAGGTAACTGGAGAATAAATCGCATTTCTTGGTCTTTAGTTAGGGTTCTAACATGCACATAAACACGTACAAGCAGACTTGTCCATTTCCAGCTGTGAGAAGTAGTGGAATTCGTTGTACACTATCTGGCTGTGAAGAGCATCACTTGAGGGCAATGCTGCTGTTTGAGCAGATAGTGTCGTATAGCTTCTTTTGGGCACTTACGAGGACAGTCCGTCAGCAACAGCTTACACAGCTGATAGAGAGACAGTCCTATCTACACATGTAGAGAACCTTAACTGTAGGATTAATGCCTGTCTGACACAGGGACCAGCTTTATACCTCTTAGAAAGCCATAGGGCCGAGCTTTGATCTCAGTTCTTCAGCTTGCACATATTCCTTGCCCGAGCTCCTGCTTGCGTCCTGTAGGCCTAGCTACTCTGCCTCTGCAAAGCAGGTTATAAATTAATGGTTCAGACTAAAGCAAATATGTGTTTCATGGAAGCCTAAAACTAAAACAGTCAATTTATTTTTGATGTTCATTATCTATATTCCACATAATTCTTAGCATCTATTTCTCATCAAATTAGTACAAACATTGCCTACGATTGACGTTTGTCGTTTGTATAAACTATTGTCAACATTCAGAGTATTTTCTCAGGGTTCATTTTTTTTACTGGCTAATAGCAAATGAAATATGAATGCTGACAGTGAAAGTGCAATCAGCTGCTTTATCTAGACACAAAAATGCATTTGCACATATTTTCAGCATTATAACCCTGCTATGTGGTCAGATTGTTGACATGCACTGATTTAATAGCTTTCATGCAGAGGTTTATGAACTTGTGGCCTCAAATGATGTTTTTGGGGCACATCAACAAATGATCGAAAGCATATGACATTGAAAATTTGAAGGTGATAATGAATCATTGGTTTCACTCTTCAAACACACTACTGTACATGGTCTACTGAACACTTGTGCAATTGGTTCCAGAATATTTAGAATCTGAGTGAGTTTCAGAAGATAAGTTGGCCCTCACTGGCACGCCGAAGTGATAAATAAGAAATGTACAGAACAACCTGATCAAATACAGGCCAATGAGAACAAGCATTCTTCAAACTTTTACAAAGCTGTGCATGGTTCCAATGATTTTTTATTTTTTTTAATGAAAAAATTACAGTAAGTTTGATCAGTAATTGCTTCTGAAAATGTGACCTTTGTCTGTTTAGTGTTTTCAACAGCAGGAAATTCCACAGAAAGTGGACCACTCGAGTCGAAAGCCCAATGCTTCACGTATGTTTTCAAAATAATTTTCATCTGATTTTTTTTGTGGAGCCTTTGGGCGGTACTGCTTTTCACAGGTCTGAATTCCCACAGCAAAGTTCTATGATTGATGGTTGAAATTTTAACTATTTGTTTTATAAATGGCTAATACTCCTTTGGGGCTATTTCCTTGGGTTTCAAACTGTAGTGATTACTAGGCAAGAGAATCAGCTGAATAAAAAATAAGAATTAGTAAATCAGGCTCTCAAGGGCTCCTGTGCACTGTGTTCACATCTGGTTTGTCCAGCTCAAGATAAATATACAGCATTGTGCATGTTACAGTGTAGTGGAATGTTCCCATGAACATAACTTTGAATATTATATATGTCAACTATGCAAAATGTCATTCTCAGTTCTTAAAAACAAACTATTATCGTCTTGCTCCACAGCAAGAGCCTTGCTTATAAGTGGTGTGAAAATACCATATATATATATATATATATATATATATATATATATATATATATATATATATATAATTTTAATCTAAGCTGTCCGAAGGCTACATTGAAATAAACAGTGGGATAGCATATTAAGATGCATAGCCATCTCACTTGTAAATGATTAATTTCATGCAAGCCAAACTAAACAAGACTGCCCCAGAAACTAAGAAATAATGTTTATACAACAGTCTCCAGTCATTTTCATGTTTTAGCTGCTTGACAAGCAATTGTTTTACATTTTCCTGTATTTCAAGTACTGATGTAGCCTAACAAATTAAAATGGCTTGAAATCCTTACTGTGGTGAGAAGTAAAAATGTACAACCTTCCCTGCAAAAAGGGTGCTGTTTTTATTTCTTTAATACAAACTGGGTATTGTGTTTTTGGAGAGGGGTTTGGAGAACTTCACTTGAAAGGTGTGCATGGCAAGACATAATAAATCAGAGCCAGAGCGAGTGAGCAGCGCTGAGTTCATGTTCGGATGGCCAGATCCATAACCCCATGACAGTTGCCTGAACCGCAGAAACAGAGGCGCACAGGGACATGACCTTTCACACAGGCACCACAGGGGCCAGAGCCAGAGCACTAACCTCTGACGCCACACTGATACATCACCAACAACCAAAGATGGATTTTATGCTTTGTATAAGAAAAAAATGTGCACAAGCCTGAATGTGTATTGTTTCTCAATGTAATTAACAGGAAAGCAATAGTAAACAATAGAGAAGGAATCTACAGTATACTCCAGGTGAGTAACACTCTATATGTATTTACTCATAAAAGTTTAAATAAATGATTTAGATTTACCTTTAGCTTTACCAGTATAATTATTTCAGATTTCCTTATTGTAATACTGTCATACAGTATTTGTGTATCACCCGATATCACCTAATGTAATATAGATAAATTGTATAAAATGCTCTCATATTCACAAAGGAGAAGTGTTGGGGGTGGGGGGGACGCAATTCATATAAACAATTAAATATGAAAGTACATTCCTTTAAAAAACTGGCTTCTGATTTTATCGACTTCACAAGACAATCTGTATTAGTTGTTTCATATTGTTTATTTAAAAAGGCAAAATCATGCAAACAAGAATCAAATGTGAACAAGACTGAGCTCATCTTAACGTATCTTAACGTATTTGAGACACTTTAATGATTATCATACACGATCGACTCTGTTCAGTCAACCTAAAAGCTGAGTCCATTAAACAAAAATCTGTACCTATCTTGAGGTAAATCACTGTGATTCTTTTCAAATATTTTAAACCTTGTTAAATATTCTGAGATCAATTTGATCAGTCTGTTGTATTTTTTAATTGAAAAAGCATCAAAATAAGGATATATATATATATATATATATATATATATATATATATATATATATATATATATATATATATATATATATCAGCCATAACATTAAATCCACCTGCGTAATATTGTATCCTCTTGTGCCACCAAAATACCTCTGACCCATCAAAGCATGGACTCCACAGCACCTCTGAACACCTCTGAAGGTGTGCTGTGGTATCTGGCACCAAAACATTAGCAGCAGATTCTTTAAATCCTGTAAGTTGTGAGGTGGGGCCTCCATTGGACATGTTTGTCCAGGACATCCCACAGATGCTCGATCAGATTGAGAGCTGGGAAATTATGGAGGCCAAGTCAACACCTTGAACTCTTTGTCATGTTCCTCAAACCATTCTTGAAAAGTTTTTTCATGAATCCTGCTGAAAGAGGCCATTAGCGAATAACACTGCCATGAAGGAGTGTTTTTGGTCTGCAACAATGTTTAGGTAGGTGATATGTGTCAAAGTAACATCCACATGAATGCCAGGACACAAGGTTTCCCAGCAGAACACTGCCCAGAGCATCACACTTCCTCCTCCAGCTTCTCATGGTGCATCCTAGTGCCATCTCTTCCCCAGTCACACATACTCCTGGCCATCCACATAATGTAAAAGAAAATGTGATCCATCAGACCAGGCCACCTTCTTCCATTGCTCCATAGTCCCATTCTGATGCTCACGTGCCCATTCTAGGAGCTTTTGGCAGTGGCCAGGGATCAGCATGGGCACTCTGACTGGTCTGCAGCTACCCAGCCCCATACACAGCAAGCTACAATGCTTGGTGTTCTGACACCTTTCTCTCATAGCCAGCATTAACTTTTTCAGCAATTTGTGCTACAGTTGATCTTCTGTGGGATTGGACCAGATGGGTTACCCTTCATTCCCCATGCACACGAGTGAACCTTGGGCGACCATGACCTTTTCACCAGTTCACCAGTTATCCTTCATTGGACCACTTTTGGTAGGTACGATCCACTGCATTCTGGGAACACCCGACAAGACCTGCCGTTTTGAAGATGCTCTGACCCAGTTGCCAAGCCATCACAATTTGACCTTGTCAAAGTAGCTCAGATCCTTACACATCAACTTCGAGAGATGATTGTTCACTTGCTGCCTAATATATCCCACCACTTGACAGGTACCACTGTAACAATAAAATCAGTCAGTGGGTTTAATGTTATGGCTTGTTTGTGTGTTTGTTTGTTTGTTTGTTTTCCCCCAAAAAGTCAGAAACAGAAGTGTAATTTTTGTTTTTAGTAATGGTGCAATGATGTTAAATATTCCTTTTGTAACAAAATGCAACATTCAATAGCCCCATTCACCATATAGATGAATAGGGCCATAAAAGCATTCAATGACATGACAGATACAATTCTATATATTGCTTTAAACCCTTTCTTCTTCATTCCATATTTGGTAACAAGGTTTTTTTATTTATTTTTTTCACAATGACCTTTTTCCTTCCATCCCACTCATATTTAAATATTCATCATTACATTTAGAATCATTATTCAAACGAAATATTAAATAATACCAGTCAAAAGTGCCAAAAAGCATGATATGAGAGAAATATAATTCAAAATGTACATTTTATACAGAGGCTTTTTTTGTGAATACAAATGTTTCTCTCAAAAAATCCTGCTTATTAAATGGTGCAATTATACAGATACTGTGCATTGTCTGTCTGAGGGGAATGTCCCCTTTTAGTCTTCTCCCTTTGGTTTTATTGTACAATGTACATGACTAAGAAATAAAGTGATATGCCATGTTTTTGGCATTTCACACTTATGTTCCAGGTTTTTAACAGAACTGTGACTTTCCCAGTCATGAATAAATAATCTTGTCCTATTCCCCACCAACCCTCCCACCCCAGCCACAACCAGTCCCATATCTGTGTCGGGATCAATATCTCTTAACATCTTACTTATTTTATTACTGCTTTTGGTTTTCTGGGGCTGATTGAGAGTTTCTCAGAGGAAATCTTTGGTTTTGCTTAAGTGTCCGTGACATTTAATCATGACTTTCCCTCGCCGTTTAATTCCGGCATGGTCAATCAACTAATCCACCTCAATTGATTCGCTGCTCTCGCTGATGGGTTTGCACTCGTTGGGCATCCGCTGGTGTCTGCTAAGCTGTGTTGCCTGCGTGAAGCTCCTCTCGCACCGCTCACACCTGGACAAACACGAAACACAGACAGCATACTTAGCGAGGGCTATCACACGTTGTGAATCATCTGTTGTTGCCTTAATGACAAGTGACACTTGAAAGTGCCTGGGAAGCTTACTGGGCCAGAAAGGTGTAATTGCTGCCCACACCTAGGGGCCTTGATGCCGATGATGAGCGAAGGCTCAGACGCCTTTCAACATGGGGGCCTGTCAATAATCTGAGAGGAAGGAGTGCCCCTAGAGAGGCCTGTCTAGATAAGGGCCCGGATCATTGTCACTTACAATAGATAAAGAACAAAAAGAGAGTTTTGGGAGGTTGGATATCAAAGGAGAGCATCTCCTGATGGCTTGGTTTTAACTGAGCAGAAAGCAGTTAACGCAGACACAAGATATTGGGCACTATATCACTTGGATTCTGTCTAGCACATACAGATCTCTGGATTAGAAAATGTCTCAGTATCATTTCACAGAATGTGAGGGACCTGTTAGAAATCAGCTTGGAACCTTGGTTTTACCAGAAAATTTTATGATTTTTTGTTTAGATGTCAATAGAAAGAAACATTCCAAATGAATGCCTTGGACTTCATTGTATATTTAGTCACACACATCACATTGGACAGTTCTGCCTAACATATTACTATGTACAGCCAGCAATTACTGACTTCATCTAAGAATAATTACCATAAAAGGCTTTTACACACTTGACATTCCAAACTGTAGATTAAGAACTGTTCCGCTGAAACACAAAATTTCAGATGAGGTTTATGTAAAACACTTCAGCATTCTCCACAAACAAAGGAAAAATGCCAGCCTTATCCTATCAAGCACATCAGCTCAATGAGAATAACTCAGGCATATTGATTGACTAAAGATTTCTGGTGAGTTTCATTAATGTCTTTGTGTGCTTCTTTCTCTCTAAAGCTCCTGAAGTGCTGATGACACATTTGTGTATCACTGATTGCTTATTAGATAGTTGACTTGTTACCAGATTGTTCTGCTCCCAACAGCCCATCTGCTCACATTAAAATCACTGTGTGAGATGATAAGACAAGGTCCTTTATGAGCCTGAGAATCAGTTAAACTTTACAACTGCAAATTTGAAATAAATGAAAAGTTGGGGGGGAAGTCATTATTGAGATAAAAGTGACAAGGGGGGGAGGGGGGGTGTGGTGGGGGGGGGGGGGGGGGTAGTGATCAAAACTTTTCGTATGACTTAATTTATATGAAATACAGCCTAATCACTATTGCTCATGATATTGTTTTTAGAATGAGATTGCAGTTACTGGTCTATGTCAGATTTGTCAAGTGACCTGCAACAGATAAATATACAGACCAGTAAAATATCTAAAGCAACATATTATATTTATAGAAGTGTGTTCTTTTTATAAGGCTTGGGGCTTGCCAGACAAAGAACATTAGGAGAATGTAGAAAAGAATATTTAGGGTCATTTGTAAATGATTAATGTATAGCAATTGTGTGAAGGATTGTATGTATGAAATGTATGGGGTTCTTTTTTTCATAAATGAAATGCCAGATCTAATATTGGAACGGCATTTTCATATTTAAAGGGATAGTTCACTCAAACATTAAAATTCTGTCATCAATTACTCTCAGGTCGTTCCAAACGCATAAGACTTTTGTTCATGTTTGGAACACAAATGAAGACATTTTAATGAATCCTGGGAGATTTCTGTCACTCCATTTACAGTCCAAGTAACCAAAACTTTCAAGCTCTAAAAGCTCATAAAGGCATCATAAACATAATCCATGTGATTCCAGTGGTTTAATCTTTATTCACAAAACATCTTCATTTCTGCATAGATCTCCAATGCATGTTCACAAGAGAACCACGACGCATGTGTGTTGTGTTGACTCGGGAGCAAGTCTTCCTGAATTTCGAAATCTGCAAACGTCTTTGTTACAAAGATTATTGTATGTGACTCATTTTGTGTACAGCATCCATCTTCCCCTGCTGTAAACAGTGTAGCACTTCCATGTCCCATTGTAACACTCTCACACAGGCTCTCACAAACAATCTTTGTGAGATATCTGCAGATTTCGACATAGAGGAGGACTTGTATTTTTGTTCCACACCCGCAGACATTTTTGTGTCTTCTCTCGTGTCAACACGACACACATGTATCGTGGTTTGCTCATGAATGTGCGTCAGAGATCTATGCAGGAGTGAAGATATTTTGTGAATAAAGATTTCTTTTTAGTTTTTTTGCACACACAAAGTATTTGTATCGCTTCATAAAATTGGGATTAAACCACTGGAGTCACATGGATTACTTTTACGATGCCTTTATAAAGTTTTTGGAGCTTTTTAAAAGTTTTGGTTACTTGGACTGTAAATGGAGGCACAAAAATCTCCCAGTATTCATTAAAATGTCTTCATTTGTGTTCCGAAGATGAACGAAAGTTTTAAGGGTTTGGAATGACATGAGGGTGAGTAATTGATGACAGAATTTTCATTTTTGAGTGAACTATCCCGTTAAGCTAATCTGTTGTTAAATGCTGTCTTCAGCTCAGATTTCTGTGGAATAAATTAAATCTAACTGTGCATGTAATGATATCTAATCAGGCAGCCATGAAATTTACATTCAAACATTTTAAGTAATAATGTTTTCTATTAAAACTTTTATTGCAGTGGTATTAAATAATACTAATTAGCTGATTAGTTAAAAACATTTGGTGTAGAGTGGTGTATTTGGTGTAGAGGGAGGAAAAGAGCTAGCGTCAAAAGGTCACATGTAACTAACATTCTACTGACTTATATATACATAGAACTCCACTGACTGCTGTTCATGCTCAACTTGTTCAGTCTTTTTTTAGGAAATCTGTGTAGCTTGCATCTTACCTCCCACAAATCTGGGCACTTCAGACAAAATGGGAATTCCAGACCTAGACAATAATATTTTGCTCCCATAAGCCATGGCTGAAGGAATGTCAGTGTTGGAAATACCAGTATGGGCCAAATTCAACCCAACTGTTATATAAAAATTATAGTGGTTCCTGTAGTGGGGGAACTGGCAATGCACGGTTAGTGATATATTCACACTATTTCAATAGCTGTAGTTCAAAAGATCATTCATAGTATATTTTGCAGACTGACTCACTGCTTAATGACAAAGTTTGGGCTTTAACACTCCTAAGCACCAGCACTCTTTCCAACCCTTGTGGCTATTTGTGGTTCTCTTTACCTCTGTGTAAATATAACGCTAAACCTTAAAGAAGTGTGTGTGTGTGTGTGTGTGTGTGTGTGTGTGTGTGTGTGTGTGTGTGTGTGTGTACATGCATGCTTGGCTGGTACTCACCATTTTTTTCTGTAAAAAAAAATACAGAATTTATTTTTTTTTAACAAAAAGGGTTAGGATTAGAATTACAGCAATATTTAGTTACAGTAAAAATGAAAAGTGTGTGTGTGTGTGTGTGTGTGTGTGTGTGTGTGTGTGTGCGTGCGTGTGCATGCGTGTGTGTGTGTGTGTGTGTGTGTGTGTGTGTGTGTGTGTGTGTGTGCACGTGTGTGTATGTGTGTGCGCACATATTTTTTGTATGTCAACTCCATTTAAAGCGACATGCTTAACTTTACCTTATTTACAAGTCAATAAAAGCATGTCAAATGAACAAAAGAAAATCTATGATCTTATTATGATAGATCTTATATTCCATCCATCCATTTTCCAATCCGCTAATCCTACACAGGGTCATGGGGAGCCTGGAGCCTATCCCAGGAACTTGGGGCACAAGGCAGGGAACACCCTGGATGGGATGCCAACCCATCGCAGGGCACAATCACACACATGTTCACACACTACGGACAATTTGGAAATGCCAATCAGTCTACAACACATGTCTTTGGATTGGGGGAGGAAACTGGAGTACCTCCAGGAAACCCCCGAAACTCCACACACATAAGCAGAGGCAGGATTTGAACTCCCAACTCCGGAGGTGTGAGGAAAATCTGCTAACCACTAAGCCACTGTGATATTATTTAGATATCACAGAGATTTTATAATATTCTATATTATTATAATATTCTACATTTCCTATATACTATTGCTTGGCTATTTAATTCCAAATGAATGCATGGCTAGTAAGCAGTGGTACTCACTGTTACTTACTTGAATGGCTTCTCCCCGGTGTGGGTGCGGATGTGGTTGTTGAGCGTCGTTGCTCCGGCAAAAGCTCGGCCGCAATAGCCACACTTGAAGGGCCGGTCACTGGAATGTGTTACCACATGGTTGCGTAGCTCTGAAGGCTGGGCAAAGGACTGTGAACAGTGTCCACACTGATAGGGTCTGGAAACACATACACACACATGAGCACATCAGTGACAGCCCACTGCTGTTACCATGGCAGCATGACCTCTCATCAACAACAGGGCAAGGAACACAGTTTAGGCCATCTATCAATATTTTCACTTGCTCTGATGGTTAGGGTTTCCGCTGCTTTTCGGTTCACAAGTGCATAGCTGCAGCCGTAATGACCTCTGTTAATTATTAGCCCAGTTTCAGTTAATCGTGGAGAGCTGATAACAAATCACGAATTTATTGACAATTAGGGACAACAAAGGAAAGCACTTGCAGGCGTAATTAGATGAATTGACAATTCAACTGTGCCATCAATTACATTATGTATTTGGAGGAAGAGAGATAGAGAACGAGAGACATTTGCTCAAGCATCTTGCATTTCATACAGTTTTACTGAAATTTGTGACTGAAGTTTTTCTGTTGGGAGATGCATTGATTGTGAATATTTTAACATGATAAATGTTTGGCGAGTATTTACTACAGCGGCACTTGTGATTAATGTCAACATATTGTTTATTGCTGCACTGGGCCCTGGCGCAGCAGAATATTAGAGATAAATGGCCCACTGAAATGAGTTTGTACCGAAAACATACACAAGCCTTATATAAACTTATATTATATTGCATAGATAATAAAACAATGACTGTAGTCTACCTGTATGTGTACAAGGATTGTTGTGTCTTCGCTAGAGCAGCAGAGAATTTGACTTTGGATTTGTTTGGAGTTTGTTAGAATTGGTGTTTGGGTGTTTATGGTGCAGATCAATTTTGTAATTAATGGCTCTATGGAAGGCTTTGCGTATTCAAGGAATGCAACAAAATTAGGACACAGTGATGACTGGTGTAGTCAAACAAAAAACAAGAAAACCCCTTTTCTGTGGTTTGGTCAGCAACATATAAGCAAAGCTCCATCTTTCATGATAGTATACCCGAATAATTTATCCACCCTGAAATGTTCATATAGAACAAAGATCAATAAATATGTATAGGCCAAATCCCATAAAGCTTAACTGAGAGCATTTAAAAAAGATTCCCAGGGTCATTTATGGCACTTGCTTCAACTCCAAATACCAACAGATCCAGATTCCCTTGTTCAGCTAAATTTTAT
This sequence comes from Ictalurus punctatus, assembly GCF_001660625.3. Classification (NCBI taxonomy): domain Eukaryota; kingdom Metazoa; phylum Chordata; class Actinopteri; order Siluriformes; family Ictaluridae; genus Ictalurus; species Ictalurus punctatus. The sequence continues at coordinate 19,003,384 of NC_030420.2, forward strand.
CTGCACCCCAGGGTCATAAAGTTTCATATTGACAACCCTTCACATCGACTTCAACTCCTAGGGTATCCCAGCAACATTTTTCTTGTCTATGAATATTAGTTTATTGAGTAAGTGGCATCTGTTTTCCTCTGCATCACCGTTAGAGTGGGTATTTCTTTGTGACAGCAGCAACTGATTTATAGGTTTGTATGCACCCAAGAAATATTGTGCTAAGCAAAAAATTTCCAATACGTCCTGGGCCATATTTAATTAGGTTTAGAGATGTTACACACAGTAAATTCCACAGTGGTCAGCGATGCAAAACTGTGTGTAAATTGTCGATTCTATACCCCTTGTACAGTGATGCAGAGAAGTTACATTTATTCTATTTCTTACCATCCTCTCAAATATTGCGCTAGTCAGGAACCCTCTAATAAATGCCCATAATTATGGTACATGAATATGCTTACGTAGCCTCATAAATTCTTCCTAATGTCTTTCATTGCTTAAATACACGGTCAAGAATAGTAGAAAAATTCCTCTGCACAATATAAGTGAACACCAAATTCAAAGAGAAACATATGTTTTAGATTAGTGTTCATTTTCATACACTTACACACCTTGATCACATCTATTCTAACTAAAAATGGTAAGAAATAGCCATTTATCAAATGTCTTTTATCCAAATCCTGCCCATTTTCAACTACAAGAAAAAAAGCATGTTGTGATTTTATTGTATTGAGCCATTAGGTTTTTACCCTCAATATGCTTTTTGCAGATAAAACCTTTCGACTGTATATTGTTTTATACTTCTAAGCAATAGTTTGAGATAAAACTACTCAGATATATTCAGTGGCATGTATAGTATCTCACAAAAGTGAGTACACCCCTCACATTTTTATAAATATTTGATTATATCTTTTAATGTGACAACACTGAAGAAATGACACTTTGCTACAATGTAAAGTAGTGAGTGTACAGCCTGTGTAACAGTGTAAATTTGCTGTCCCCTCAAAATAACTCAACACACAGCCATTAATGTATAAACTGCTGGCAACAAAAGTAAGTACACCCCTAAGTGAAAATGTCCAAATTGGGCCCAATTAGCCATTTTCCCCTCCCCGATGTCATGTGACTTGTTAGTATTACAAGGTCTCAGGTGTGAATGGGGAGCAGGTGTGTTAAATTTGGTGTCATCGCTCTCACACTCCCTCATACTGGTCACTGGAAGTTCAACATGGCACCTCATGGCAAAGAACTCTCTGAGGATCTGAAAAAAGAATTGTTGCTCTACATAAAGATGGCCTAGGCTATAAGAAGAGTGCCAAGACCCTGACACTGAGCTGCAGCACGGTGGCCAAGACCATACAGCGGTTTAACAGGGCTCGCCCATGGTCGACTAAAGAAGTTGAGTTCACATGCTCAGCATCATATCCAGAGCCTGTCTTTGGGAAATAGACGTATGACTGCTGCCAGTATTGCTGCAGAGGTTGAACGGGTGGTGGGTCAGCCTGTCAGTGCTCAGAATATACGCCGCACACTGCATCAAATTGGTCTGCATGGCTGTTGTCCCAGAAGGAAGCCTCTTGTAAAGATGATGCACAAGAAAGCCCGCAAACAGTTTGCTGAAGTCAAGCAGACTAAGGACATGGATTACTGGAACCATGTCCTGTGGTCTGATGTCAAGCGTGTGTGGCGGCAACCAGGTGAGGAGTACAAAGACAAGTGTGTCTTGCCTACAGTCAAGCATGGTGGTGGGAGTGTCATGGTCTGGGGCTGCATGAGTGCTGCCGGCACTGGGGAGCTACAGCTCATTGAGGGAACCATGAATGCCAACATGTACTGTGGCATACTGAAGCAGAGCATGATCCCCTCCCTTCGGAGACTGGGCCGCAGGGCAGTATTCCAGCATGATAACGACTTTTGCCTTGCTAAAGAAGCTGAGGGTGAAGGTGATGGACTGGCTAAGCATGTCTCCAGACCTAAACCCTATTGGGCATCTGTGGAGCATACTCAAATGGAAGGTGAAAGAGCACAAGGTCTCTAACATCTACCAGCTCTGTGATGTCATCATGGAGGAGTGGAAGAGGACTCCAGTGGCAACCTGTGAAGCTCTGGTGAACTCCATGCCCAAGAGGGTTAAGGCAATGCTGGAAAATAATGGTGGCCACACAAAATATTGACACTTTGGGCCGAATTTGGACATTTTCACTTAGGGGTGTACTCACTTTTGTTGCCAGCGGTTTTGACATTAATAGCTGTGTGTTGAATTATTTTGAGAGGACAGCAAATTTACACTGTTACACAAGCTGTACACTCACGACTTTACATTGTAGCAAAGTGTCATTTCTTTAGTGTTGTCACATTAAAAGATATAATCAAATATTTACAAAAAGGTGAGGGCTGTACTCACTTTTGTGAGATACTGTATATAACATTTTTATAGCATTTTATTTTTTGGAGGGAAAAAAACAGAACTTTCGATGTCAGGGTCTTGTTATTTTAATAGAAATCTCCATTATATATCTTATATTACAAGTCAAAGAAGGTGATTACTTTCTTCAGTCAAATCAAATCTTCTGGGCAAAATTTACTAGGAACTGATGTAATTCCTGAAAATTCAGTATTTTAGAAATAATCATGTTAATGGTCATGGTCATGTTGCCAAGACTATTTGGCTTACAGTATAACCCCCAGGAGGAACCATAGCAAAACATACACTCTCATAAACCATTAAACTAAGCAAGAATGTGATTGGTACAAAATGTACAGTCAGGTCCATAAATATTTGGACAGTGACACAATTTTTGTAATTTTGTCTCTGTACCCCAAAACAATGGATTTGAAATGAAGCAGTGAAGATGTGATTGAAGTGTAGGCTTTCAGATTTAATTCAAGGGGTTTAGCAAAAATATTGTATTAACCGTTTAGGAATTACAGCGTTTTTTGCAAATCCCTCCATTTTCACAGGCTCAAAAGTAATTGGACAAACTAACAATCATAAATAGGATTTTTTAAAATACTTGAATGCAAATCATTTGCCGTTAGTGACTGCATGAAATCTGGAACCCATCAAATGCTGAGTTTCTTCCCTTGAGATGCTTTGCCAGGCCTTTACTGCAGCTTCCTTCAGTTGCTTCTTGTTTGTGATTCTTTCTGCCACCAGTTGTGTTGTCAGTATGTGAAAAGCATGCTGAATTGGGTTTAGATCATCAGACATTTAAGAACATTTAATAGTAGACTCACAAAGATATGCATATCCACAGTGTTCTTGAATTTTCTGGATGTTGTGAAGGGGTTTTTCTTCAACAAGGTAAGAACTCTGCACTCATCCACTTAAGTTGTCTTCCATGGTCTTCCAGGGCTTTTGGTGTTTCTGAGCTCTCCAGTGCATTATTTCTTTTTAAGAATGTACCTAATTGTAGATTTGGCCACTCCTAAAGTTTCTACTACCTCTCTGATAGATCTGTTTTTTTTTTCAGCTTAATGATGGCCTCCTTCACTTGCATCAACAACTCTTTGGACCGCATATTAAAAGTTCCCATAAGCAGCTACCAAATGCAAATTCAACATTTGGAATCAACTCCAGACCTTTTATCTCCTTAATTTGTCATGAAATAAGAAGGAAACAGGCCACACATGCCAAGAAACTGCTTATCAGTCAACTGTCCGATTATCTTTGAGCCAGTGAAATGGAGGGACTCTGTATAAAATTGTATAATTTCTAAGTAGTTAATACAATATTATTGTTAAACCAATTTAAAGCTGAAAGTCTACACTTCAGTCACATCTTGTTTGCTTAATTTTAAATCCATTGTGGTGGTGTACAGAGGCAAAATTACAAAAATTGTATCACTGTCCAAATACATATGTACCTAACTGTATCAGGTAGATTCTTCATTGTGTAACTGATAGTTTGTTTGGGGAATAATAATATGAAGAACATACAGTATACTGTATCCCACATGCTATAATCCATGTCTAGTTATTGTTCTTACTACATATCATTCATTGTAATACGTGCTAAAATAAATAAAAAAGCACACATCAGTTTAAACACCATGAAAAGGATATGTGGTGCATGCTGGCCCAAAAATCTAACATTTAAATCAAATGACTTAGCTACGTACAGTGCCCTCGGTAAATATGAGCATATAAGGCTGTGAAAAATTGTCTTTAATGTTGAACCTTTTGATCTTTTGTTAAAAAAACACAAAAATACTCTGCTCTCATAAATATTAAAGAATTGCAAACACAACACAGGTTAAAAAAAAACAAACATATCTTTGTTAAATATAGGTGTGCAACAATTATTGGCACACTTTTAGTCAATACTTTGTGCTACTTCTCTTTGTCAAGATAACAGCTCTGAGTATTCTCCTATAATGCCTGATGAGGTTGGAGAACACATGGCATGGGATCTGAGACCATTCCTCCATACAGAATCTCTCCAGATCCTTCAAATGTTAAGGTCCACGCTGGTGGACTCTCCTCTTCAGTTCACCCCACAGGTTTTCTATGGGTTTCAAGTCAGGGGACTGGGATGGCCATGACAGGACCTTGATTTTGTGGTCAGTAAACCATTTTTGTGTTGATTTTGATGTATGTTTTGGATCATTGTCCTGCTGGAAGATCCAATCACGGCCCATTTTAAACTTTCATGTTTTCATTTAATATCTCTTGATATTTAATAGAGTCCATGATGCCATGTTTCCTAACAAAATGTCCAGGTCCTCTGGCACAAAAACAAACTAAAAATTAAAGAGCCACCACCATATTGAACTGTGGGCAGGAGGAACTTTTCCATATGGCTACATCTCTGTCTGCGCCAAACCCATGTCTGGTGTTTACTACCAAAAAAATCTATTTACTTTCATCTGACCATAGAACCCGATTCCATTTGATGTTCCAGTAGTGTCTGGCAAACTGAGACAGTATAGACGCACGTCCTCTTCCAGGTTGATTCATGACATTTCCAGTTGACTGGAACTTCTTAATTATTGCCTGATGGGCATTTTCAAGGCTTGTGCTATTTGCTTATAGCCACTTCCCATTTTGTGAAGCTCAACAACCTTTTGCTGCACATCACAGCTATATTCCTTGTCTTACCCACTGTTATGAATGACTAAAAGAATTTGGCCTATGTGTTATATTTATACCCCTGTGAAACAGGAAGTCATGGTTGAACAATTTCCTGTTCCTAGTCACCAGGTGTACTACAAAACATTTAAAATAGCAATGGGAATATACTTCAAATATATTTTTCTCATATGAATTCATAGAGGTGCCAATAATTGTTGCACACCTATATTTAACAAAGATATTTTTTGGATAAACCTGTGTTTTGTTTGCAATTGTTTGATGTCCATGAAAGCAGAGTATTTTTGTGATTTTTTCTATTTTATTATATTTTATATTTTCAATATACAGATCAAGAGTTTAAACAATGAAGATAATTTTTCACAGCCTTCTTTGCTCATATTTACCAAGGCTGCCAACATTAGTGGAGGGCACTATATCTGCACCATATAGCCCGATGTTGTGTCTGTTTAGCATCCTTGTGTTCTCTGTCCCTCTTTAGCTGAATGTGTTGATTTATGTACTCCGTAATATCCCATTAGTTTGCTTTTACTGAGCTACCACTGCCCTGTAGAGACTGTTAGAGTGTGAGTTACCTGTCCGGGTTCTGTGTGCACACATGCATTTGCAGGAGAATGCGCTGTGTGAAGGTCTTGAAGCACTGGCCACACTTCCAGAGGTGCCAGTCGCTGAATTCACTGTTAAGCTGGCTGGTGGATGTGGGACTGGCTAGGACCCGCTGGTTCTTGGTGTTCAGCTGGTTAAAGCCAGACTCCATGTTGCCCACCTTGTCCAGGAGAGAGAAGCTCCGTGGGCAAGGTGAGTGAGGGAAAACCATGGAGCGCTGCAGCATGGCGGGTGAAGAGGATTTGGATGTTTTGCTGAAAGGCTGCAGGCTTTCCTGTCGGGACATGGCCTCGATTACAGTAGATGGCACATTCACTGTTCAAAGAAACACAAATAATTGCAGAGTTGATCAGTCAGTTTTCTGTACTAACTATTGTTTGTTATTGAGTTCTTACTGCATCAATTGCCAACATCAGATCCAACATGACAAACATGACATCGAACAGAACAAACAGTAGTTTCATATTAAACTTTATATTAAAGAGGGCAGATCTAGTTATCTCATGCTCAGACATTACCATTTTCCACATTCTTTTGTAGTGCAACATGCTGTACACACAAAAATAACATTACCAAACTGTAAGATGAGAAGAGCTTGGGCTTTCTTTTATTTAATAAAGCTAATGTATCCAGTCAAAATGTAATGTTGGATGATGATCAAAATAAAGAAACGTGATTAGAGTTAGTGTTAAAGTTACATTTCTTCTACAAGACATCTGGAGTAGTGTATCGCAGGGGTTAATTTAAGATGCAGAAGTCAAACTTAACCATGTTTCAAGCTATTCTATAAGCTAAACATTTCTATTCTTTTACAGACATTTGTTCCTTTGTTTGTTTTGTTCTTCACCAATGCAATAAGAATTGACACAAGCCAAATTGATGAAAAATTACATGTGAAAGGTTATAGTGATGACAAGGGTTCCTGGGCATAGCTTTTATTATAACTTCATCAAATTAAATCAAGCCAAATTACTCTCTCACTCCTTATAGTACTGAATTTTGCATGAGATCAGGTTGTTTTCACGATAATCATGCATTCACAATGAAAATGCACTCAAGAGTACAAATACAATTACATACAACAAAACAAAATCCATCATATGAGCTTTCAGAAGTAATATATATATATATATATATATATATATATATATATATATATATATATATAAAATGTAATTTAGATGTTTAGTTCTAAAAAAACACTTAATAAAGTTCTCAATTTTATTGATTCTTGTACCAGGTATGTTCAAATACACAATTTCATCCATCTGTACTAAATTACTATTGCCATTGTTCACCAGATGCAAGAGGATTTGGCTTTATGGTATTTTTTTCTTTTTGTTATAGTATTGCATTGATCAAATCATACTGCACGCTTTGGAGAACAGTTTGGAGGGAATGAGAGTTGTTTAAACAGAACAGCAACCAGACTAAAGCCATAAAATGTCTCTCATGTAAACACGAAACTGTCAGACTTTGTCAGATATCCAGGCGTTCCACTCGCCAATGGGCTAAACAAATACAAGACCTAACTGTATGGGGTAAACGTTCATTTATGCTGAGAAAATAATATTTTCAATCAAAAGTACTTTCAAATAAATGATGGAATGTACCATGAACTTTGGGGGGACTAAAATACATTTGATCTCATATGCACTAACTCTGCTCATCTCTAACATCCACACATGAAATACAAAGTAGGCTTTAGATGGCGAGTCCAAAAATGAAGACATGGAACTGGGTTCCACTCCTCCAAAACTAACTGAACTACCATGAAGTCCATGAAAGAAAACAAATTGTGTCGGTGAACTATGACTATAGTAAAATACTAAGAATTGGATTTTTTTTTTTTTTAATTATTCAATTTATTATGTTTCATATTTTTTTATATTAATATTTTTCAAATTATTTCATGTTTCTTTTGCTTAAAATTTGTTTGTAGTTCTTTAAAATACTTTGTAGAAGCCAACATTTGTTTGGATGGTGTCTTGAACAAAAAGTATGTAAATTACTGTGCCCTTATCACTAAATGTAGGCATATGGTGTTATAGCACTGCTGTTTTACTAAATGAGCGTGCTTATAAGTGGTAAGACTTACAGTTTTCATCCTGTGCGATGCACTGCAGGGGGATGCCAAAGAAGGAGGTGTAACTGTCATTGTACCATACCAGAAGCTCAGTTCCTCTTGGAATATCCATACAAGCCCGGTAGAAAATACATGATCTGAAAATATGATTTAGGTTTTTTTATCTGACAGGATACAAATGAACACAATACAGTCCAAGCATATAGCTGAATAGTTGAAAGTAAAGGCCATCAGTGGTTCTTTGGGAGTCACGAGATTTGAATTCACAATGATTTGATCATTAGCCCAGTGACCATAGTATTTGTGTTAGAATTCACATTTTCTTTCTTGGCTTGTTAATAACTCTCTAGGTTCATCTAGGTTCATCTAGGTTAAACCTATGTGAAATATTACACGTCATAATTTTCCAGCATTCAATGAGCCTACATGTCAATAACTTCACTCACATTATAATGCTTAATTTGTATGTTAATAGTGCAAAGAATAATATTTAATTACTCTTTGGTTTTCACATACTTCAATATATAAACATTTGTAATACTCGGAGAATTTGTTCTCACATGTTCAGAGGAGCTCTGGACTGGGAATTGGAGTGCACTACAAATATTTGATAATAAGCTCCTTTGGTCTCTGTAGAGTTGCAGAGGCCTGTGAATTTTATTAATTCCTTTCACCGAGACACCAAAATAAAACAAGGGGTGAGCCCATAAATCAAAAACATCTTGCAACCCACGAGAGAAAAAAAAATACACTATACCATGTACTTTATACCCTTGTAACAGTTCATCTCTCAGTTTGGCTTCACTTAACATAAACACTGGAGCACACAAATAAATGTACTCACACTAAATGACTCAGCTGGCTGCTGAAAGAGGGCTGTTTTTGGAGCAATGGGTGGTCTTGCGCGTTTTCAGAGGAGGCTGAACAAGTGTAAACGAACACCATCTCTTACAACGCTGCCGTCACTTCCAAAACGTGCACAGAACTCCACACCGGCCAAGCACATCAAAGGCCATTTTTTCCCCTTCGTCTTGGATAACATTTCCAGCGCTGACATGTATTTAGTATTGTGGTTGGATGAGTCATAAAGACAACGGTGGGGTGTCCCCAGTGCAAGTGAAGTAAAGCACATGCCAATGGACATTATTGTCAAGGCAAAACAAAACAGCCAGCTCAGGGTTGATCAATCACAAGTTGCTTTGAAGAGAATTCCATCTAGATATTGCAAATCATAACACTGGAACTCAATCCAGCTGACGGAGAGGACATTCCAATGTGCAGCATGCACATGGTTTGAAAAACTCCTAACAGCTAGAACTTGTATACACAATAGTGTATGCAAGAGGGGAGTCTCACCTCTGAAGTTCCCTAAAGCAGTCCTCTTGAGTATACACCTATTTTGAGCACTCAAGGGTCACTAGGTCTTAACAGTGAAACAAGACCAGGCAAAGTACTGTTGAAGTACACACTTGAACCACTTGAAGACACAAAGTGACACTGTGTAAAGTTAAATCCCACTGATGTTTGTAGCTCAGAGGACTAATTCCACATCATGGCCCCATATTTCCTACTGACACTACACAGTTACCAAAACCGCAAGCCATAATAATAGAGGCACTAAGAGTAGAGCAATAACACAGTGCCTGCTTATGGTTATCAAAGCAAAATTATACCCAGCTCTCACTGCTTACAGTCTAGACAGACACTAGGCTATCCAATATCAACCTGAAAGTAATACACAGATTCTTAATCTTGTTCAGCATGAGATCTCCTATGCCATGGGAAATATCAGTATGGGAGACTTGTAGCTCAGTGGTTAAGGTTCTGTGCTAATGACCTCCAAGTTCAAATTCCATGGTTGCCAGACAGCCACTGATTGGACCTTATTTAGACTTATTGCAAGTCACTTTAGATAAAAGCATCTGCCAAATTAATGAATGCAAATAACTTAGCAAAAAGACATCATATGGTTTATTTCTAAATTCTGTACAAGTCTGTACATTACCTGTACTGAACCACTGTCATGTTCTGTTCCCCACAGTGTCTGGCACAGCGGATGTACCTCATCCAGCTTGACTTGCTTGGATCATTGCCATCAATAAAGTGCTGTAATGTGCCCTCCTGGTCATAGATCTAAAAGACAAATGAAGAATACAAAACTCATAACCAATGTAAGCAAAACCAAAAACACTTTACATGCAATTATGCACCAGGTGTGTTGTTCACAAGCTGATCAAAAAATATTAATAAGTACACAGATGGACAATAAACAAATAAATAAAATTTACAGATCACAGATGCACCTGCATAAACTTCTATAGTACAGTTCAAATTTCATCTCTGTTTGCCAGATATTATTGTGCTAGATTTTAGCAATACATATCTCTAATTTGTGACTATTTGTAAAATATACTAGCCATGTACTTCTATAGCATATAATATTTTTAAAGGGCCTATGTATGTATGTAATGTAACCATCAATACATCGATTGTAAACATAGCTATTTATCTTTTACATATTTACAACATGTAAAATTCCTGGTTTTAATACTGGGAAGTGTTTTGTGGGTGGGCTGTTTGATTTTCTTTCACAAGCAGCATTTCTTTCACTAGCTATTGCTAACAAATGCAGGAAACCACATATAAATGGTACAGAAAGATATGGCTAAGTGGCTGGATATCTGACTGAAATTAATGACTGCATTACTATTAAGAGCATGAATTACTCCAGCAAGAAGACTTTTTTATTAGTTTAGTTCATTTGCATTTTTCTTTAGAATATTTTGTATTGCATGTCTGAAAATAATTTTGGTTTTAGGTCTTGAAGATTTTTCTCCATTCCAAAGTGCTAGCTGCACAGCTGTATACAATTTCTCCTTTAATATAACCTTAATATTTAGCTAAAAGATAGTGAGTAAGGTATTTAGCTAGTAATGTCTTTTTCTGGGAACAGTATAAAACAACATCTTTAGCTTTCACTTTTTGTATGTACCACACCAGATACAACTGAACTGGTTTCATTCAACTAAATTTCAGCCTTTGATAAGGAAAACAATGTATAGAGGTGATGACAGTATTATATTCTGAGAGATGCAGTTCAGAGCTACAAGTACATAACAAATAACACATTAAACACTAGTTGTATGCTCAAATACTCTTTTAAATCTGCAACAGAACATTTCACAGACACTCACCGATGAACATAATAATGTCACGTGACAAAAACAATTCAAAGATACATTTTTTGAATGGTTAATGTTCTTTTTAAAACACAGTTAGCCTCAGTAGAAGAATATATATGGTTTCACATTATAAAGAAGACAGGGTCTCAAATTGTGCTCTATGTTACGTTACCAAATGGAGTCTCTGGATTGTTTCCTTCCACTTCACTGAAGTGCTCAACACTGTTAAGTGTTCAACATAGCCAAAGGTTAAAAATGTTCAATCTTTAAATCACGGTACATCAGAGGAAGTGTACACGGTTAGAACATTTCTTTCAATCAAAAAAAGACCATTTCTAATATAACGGCCAAACATAAATAGAAAGTCACAACATCTATATACATGTTTTCAGCCATATCTCAGCATCTCTATCTAAACCACAATCAATCCATCTCCCAGTACAGAAATAAGAGACCTTCTGCCTTGTCACTGGAGCAGGCCTGAATGAATGGGATTTAGAGACCCCTCTGACCCCACTGAGCCCCTGACATCCAGTTTGTCTGCACTCATTCCCCTTTCTTATCCTCATGGCTTTTTAGTGAACCTCCACCGCCTCTGACAGTATGATAGAATGCTTGGACACTGCTTACAGCAAAGCAGTTTGTTACACAAGCCCTGAGCCTAACCTTCCAGCTGCTTTATCGAAAAAGAGACATTTTATTTATGGATTGTTTAGCTTTGACTAGATAAATATCACAACCAATAGAAAATAATAAGTACGTATAATGCAAAAGAGCAAGCTTATATAATGCAAATGTGCTATTAACATGGCAGCTTGTTAATTTTGAGGGGATTTGTTTCTAGATTGCATACCCAGTATTAATGCAACCTCTGTGTCAAACAAGGCATTGTAAAAAAAAATGTATTATTTTAATCACATTTCTGTAATTCCCCATGTTAAACTGAAGAAATGAAAAGAGTAAGAAAGGGGGTTCTGTGACAAAAAGCCATTTTTAGCCCAGATGTATGATGTATCTAAAACATTTGCCATTGTGTTACATTTGGTAGCTCTCTGCAGCATGTTTAGGTACATGTGGTCATATTGGTTAAACAATACAAATGCATTATAAAATCAATGCTGACCAGAACAAAAAGTTCAGCAGTCACACCACACAGTGTGAAAGAAGATGTCATTACTATGATCAGATGATGTCATTCTAAATCCTACCACTCACACATATACAGTAGCCTACACACACAGTACATACAATGAGTCAATGTGAAATACTGAATGCAGAGAGTCCAGTCATTTCTCTGGCGTGTGGCGACTTTACTGGGAGCAGCACCTTTCCCCAGAGCAGAAAGAGAAATAGGAGTGAGACAAAATCATGCAATCTACAGACCACATACAGGCGAGGGAAAATTTGACTCTGGTGTAGGAGGAATTTTGCTGGCATGCATTAGCATCCTCTTGCCCAGTCAGAGGGAAGGGTCACTGCAAGTCAAAATATAGTTGATGTGACTGATCACCTTTATACTTGATGAGTATGCAAACTACTGTATCTAAATCACATGTTACGGCCTTCACAGTAAATAAAAGTAGCCTACATAAACACACAAAACGGGCTTCTCTCACTCAAGCATATTTCTCTGAGGAAGAACCGCGCAAAAAAAATAAGAAAAAATAAATAAAAATAAAAATAAGTCGGCACAAAAAACCATGAAGAAAAGGGACATGCAGCTGATGTTTTTGCGCGTGTCCGCCTCCCAAACCCAGATGTCATTTACCGGCATGCATGAGTGGCGCTCGGAACGGTATAGACAGTGTTGCCAGGTGCGTGTGTTCCCCGCAAACCTAATCTACTTTTGAAGTTCCTGTGTGCTTTTTAATTCGGGTCCATAGATCAATAATACGAGACAATTTTAGTACCTTGTCGAAAGAACGATTTAGGAAAACTAAGTCATTTTAAAAATGCTTGTCGGTTTTGTCAACCAGATCTGGCAACCCTGGTCATATAACAAACTTCTGGAACACGTTCATCAATAAACCTCAAATTCAATTAAATAGGACTTTTCTGCGACGGTTTTTTTTTTTTTTTATCCAACTTGTGAAAGAAAAACGGAATACCGTTCTGCACTTTGAAGCAGCATTTTCATGAAAACCAATTAGAAACCAAATGGAATATTAGCCGTATTAATGCGCCATACCATTGTTTACTTGTTCTGGCACAAAAGCTATTACATAATAGGAACTTCATCTATTAACACATTGTCTTGGTGGTTGCAAAAGTATTTCCATTTTGTCCCGATCGTGTTTAAGGCTCTGTGTTTAACATTTTCACACCGAGACTTTTAAACCGCAGTTTCACTGAACATGACCTTATGCCGAATATTCCTTTAATTTGTCACCCCCTGTAGCCTATATCAGGAATATGAAGCTGGACTTCCTTCTGACACCACAGGAGATTCATTCAGTTTTTGATATTCTGTTTTACACCTACTGAGCTAATAGCTTTGCATCGTTTTACTTGAAAAAAATAAAATGTAGTGCATTGTACCATACTCTCTTTTTCCAGTAGGCAAGAAGATTTTCAATGTCACTATTTCATATACAGAATTATTTAGACTAGGTCAAACTTGGATGAGATTTGAGTGAGTTTTGTTTGATTTCACTTTTTGGTTATTTCTGTGAACTGCTGTTTGGCCAATAAACAACTAGCTCATTCATTTGCAAGCTGTTATTTAAAAAAAATAATAATAACAGGAAAATAGTAGCAAAGGCAATAAAATATAGAAACAAAAGAAGAACATAGATATTGCTCTTAAGCAAGATTCAGTGTTTATTATTTAGTTTATATCCTCTGTATTCATTTCTCTTCCCGTCTGTCTACACATAGAAAGTACTCTTGAATTTTTTTGGACCCATTTCTTTTTGCTCAGCTTTCAGTTGGGCAGTATAACTCGACCAGATGCATTGTTTCACTCACAAAAAATGTTTGTGGAGTGGATTGTTTATGTTGTGCTCTTACTTCATAGCATTAAAAGATTATTTGTGTGCGGCATTGTATTTCACAGTTCAATGTAATATGTTCATCTGGGTTTCATCAGAATGTGAACACAGTGCCTGTTTTTTTTAGTGCACTGTTTCATTATGAATATATAATTGTACATGCTGCATATCATTTATATATATATATATATATATATATATATATATATATATATATACATACATACATATATATATATATATACACACACACACACACACACACACATATATATATATATATATATATATATATATATATATATATATATATATATATATATATATAAACTGCTTATAAGCTGTTGATGTTATAAATAGAAGGTAGAGGTAGCTAGGGTTTTATGTAAGCCTACTGCATAGTTCTACTACTTGGATTGCATTTGAAATTGTAATCAAATTGATTGCATTTCACTGGTTGACCCAAAGAATGTGTAATATATGGCAAACCTGGGTGGAAAACACACTTTGATTGATAGACGTCACTGTGCCCTAATGCATTGAGTGAAGTAGGCTTGTTACTGCTCTAAGTAAGAATTAGTGTAAATGCCCTATAAAAGCAATTTATGTCATCTTTAGTCCTGCCTCTGCATCTGACTTTGCTCCAGCTGAGCCATACTCTAATTACACATCAGAAAAGCTACTAACTAACACAAATTAAAGATCACAAATCAGTGATACCCAGATAAATGTAACAGATAAGCACATATCAAAAGCTAAAATAAAGAGGGGAAATAGACTGATATGAGTTTTTATTATTATTATTATTATTATTATTATTATTATTATTTAATTTATTTATTTATTTATTTACATTTAATCTTCACTAAATGATCCCCATGAAGGAATGTATTCATTTCTGTCCATATCTGATCTCTGAATGTCTCTGCATGCTAAATAGCCTCTGGTGTAAAGACATTATTGAGGAGGGTCAGTTCATTGCAGAAGCGATCTGTGTCAATAGCTTTGCTGCAATTGTCTATAACTCGGGGTGAAATCAATTTTGTAAATGATTGCAATAATCAGCGAAATTGCATGGTTTATAAATATCCTCATATGGGATTTTAATGGGGCTGAAAAGTTAGTGCTGATAAGCTGTCTAAGAAGAGTAAGAAAAAATCAGTCTTGAATGTAAAAGTATGTGTTAATCCTAACCATTTTAACTGACAGACAAAATATGCTATAGAGGATTTAAATCAAAATCTCATATAGGGAATGCTATAGGTAGGTAATAAGTAAGACAAAATGGCATATTGCTTCCAGACAAAAACTGGCAAGAAAAAAGACAATACAAATAAAAAGAATGATAAAAAAGAAAAAACTCCAAATGACCACCAAATCTGAAAGGCTCTCTGGGTTACTTTTATTCCTCATAGTATTACTACTGGTCTCTGTGTGTAGCTCATCTAGCCATTGATTTGGGCTGGTGGTGTTCTGTCACTGCCTTACTTACTGTTCAGTGTCTTTCGGACCGACATTTACAGCACACTGATTGGACCCTGTCGCTGACCAAATGCTGTAAATCATCCTTGAACAGCTGCTCATCGATAGCTGAGCCATGGAGAAAGATAGCGAGAGAGGTAGAGAGACATTGAGGCCGAACTAATCCTAGCTGAGAGTCGCTTGACCTCATGCCCTTATTATGGTGAGTAAATCAGGGCCCTCGAGCCATTAAGCTCTGAGTTGAGAGAACCTTGGTCCCAGTGGCACAGGGAACACTGAAAAAGTCTGTGTGAGTCTGGAGCATGGAACACTTTGTGTAATGGAACTGGCATGCCTTATCTGAGGAAACACTTAGCAGCCATCGGCTGAACGGGATGGGGGCATGTAAGTGGTTCAGCTGAGAGGGGATGCAGTGTGCCTGCGATACTGTGGCTCTGGTATCTGTTCACAAAAACACCTTCTGGTAGATGTTGACCTTTTCAGTTTGTCCTATTAGCTCAAGTGGTCTTATTTTTTCTCAATAAGTGCCATGTAATATAGAAGGATGTATTTTTATGATTCAGGAAACTTTGTAAAATTAATTGCAGAACTAAAAAAAGAATATCAAGTTGTAGTTAAACTGCACTATGCACTTATGCGATTAGATAAATTGTGTGTGTGTGTGGGGGGGGGGGGGGGGGGGGGGGGCTTTTTATAGTGTCAATTTATGCATTAAAGGGGATTGTTGTTTTGGGGGTTTTTTTGTCCACATTAAACTCTCAGCATATTTTGTGTCTGAATGACTGCACAGAGTATGAATAATATAACTGTAGGTTCATATTCCAGAAAATGATCACCTGACATTTCTTACATTAGATCTACAACAGACAATGAGTTAAATATTTTAGTTGGCAGTGTTTGTAATTTTTTGCATTATACTGTAAATGAAGCTAGTAAAAGAACAGACTACACAAACCTAAAAATAGAAGAAGAAAAAAACACAAACATAACATTCTAAAGTAAACACTGTAACAAGTGATGGTAATACGTAATCCTATTCCTAGATATGGGGGTTAAAAAAAATGTAAGCATGTAAGGGAAACTCAATGGGTGCAGGAATACATTGTTACAATGGATATAAGAAGTCTACACATATCTGTGAAAATGGCAGGTGTTGTGAAGTAAAATAATGAAACCATGATAAATCATATATTTTTCCACCTTTAATGTGAAATTGCACTGCAAAAGAAGAAAAGCTGACTTAACTTAAAATTTCAAGGCACTCAATTTCAATTTCAAAATTTCAAGTTTACTCAACTATTAACCAAAGTAGTTCACTTAACTCAATTTACTGAGTCAGGTCACATTCAGTCAGGTCTCCCTATTTGTACTCTTTTGTTCAGCTGATGGAGTTTTTATGGTTAAAAAAAGAAAAAAAAAAAGAAAAACACCATATAAAAACTATTTAAACTCCATCAACTGAACAAAAGAGTAGAAATTGGGAGAGATGTGACCTTCAAATTTATTTATTTAAAAAAAAAAACAAGTGTGAAAAGTATACAAATAAAGTGAAAAACAATCAGAAACCTTTTAGGAAAAAAAACTTACAATAACCTAGTTGCATAAGTGTGCACACCCATAAACTAATAATTGGTTTTGCGTGGCACAGCTTGTCTTACGAATATTTTCCACTCTTCCTTAGAAAAACATTCTACATCTGTCATATTGTAAGGGCATTTCTTGTACACAGCCCACTTCAGGTCACCACACAAATTTTAAGTGGATTCAGGTCTGGGCTCTGCCTAGACTATTCAAAAATCTTCTTTTGGTTAAGCCATTCATTTGTTGATTTGGATGTATGCTTTGGGTCATTGTTGTGCTGAAAGATGAAATTCCTTTTCATCTTCAATTTACTAGAAGACACCTGAATGTTTTGTACTAAAATCAACTGGTATTTGTAGCTATTCGTGAGTCCATCTACCTTGATTAAAGCCCCAGTTCTGGCTGAAAAAAAAGAGGTCATAAAGCATGATGCTGCCACAAGCATGCTTCACCATGGGTCTGGTCTTCTTTTTGTGATGTGCTTTTGCACCAAGCATACCTTTAGGAATTATTAAATTATTATATCTTTTGGAATTGGTCTCATCAGACCATAACACATTTTGGCAAAAGGTTTAGGGTGATTTAGTTGTGCTTGGATGTGGTTTTTTTTTTTTTTTTTGTGAGAAAGGGCTTCTGTCTAGCCACCCTACACCATAAGTGTGAAGAATATGAGAGACTGTTGTCACATGCAGAGAGTAATCAATACTTGTCAGATATTCCTGCAGCTCCTTTAATGTTGCCGTAGGTCTCTTGGCAGCCTCCCTGGTAAGTTTTTTTCTTGTTCTTTAGTAAATTTTGGAGGGACGTCCTGTTCTTGATGATGTCACTTTAGCTTCATTTTATCCACATGTTGATGATGGCCTTCACAGTGATCCATGATACATATAATGTTTTCAAAATTCTTTTATACCTCCCTCCTGATCGTTACCTTTCAACAAGTGCGATACCATGCATGATTTGTAAGCTTTTTGTGGACCATGGCTTCAGCAGTCGTATGAAAGCAAGAAGATGTGAAGAAAATCCTACTGAAACAGCTGGTCTTTATTTGGGGTTTGTTGGAATAATTTCATTGATGACCACTGTATGATAATTACTTCTGAACATGTGCTTATATGTTATTGGTTCATTCTGAACACAGCCATAACCCCAATAATAAAAGGGTGTGCACACTTATGTAACCAGGTTATTGTAACCTTTTTATTTTTCCTAGTTATCACTAAATTGAAATTGTGAAATTGTTTTTCACTTATTTTTAAATGATGTAATTTATCTTGGTTTCTTTTTTTTTCGTCACAAAAACTTGCCATTTTAACAGGGGTGTGAAGACTTTTTATATACACTGTAAGTGTACATGTTTTATTCCAAATGAAACTGTTTTTTGGCACTAATTTATTGCTATTGAATCTAACAGAAAAAAAATATAAAAATACATAAAAAAAAAAACATGGCTCTAAACGTGTTTACCTTTTAGATCCGGATACATTTCAAATAAAATTGTTCCACCATCAGTGTGCTTTCTCACACAACAGAGCCCTGGATCAAGGGGGAAATGGAGCATAAAATAACTTAAATGACAAATTATGGAGCTTTCTATGTCAGTGAACCGACGTTAAACATGTCACTCCTCATTCTGGCACACAGAAAATAAAAATAATTATCCTGGCCTGTGGCCTACGCACTTTATTATTACTCTAGAACACCCACTGGTGCCTGCCAATGATGATATCATTGTGGACCGTCATGTTCACACAGTGATAGTTCATACAGGAGTATTGCCAGTGACCCCGTGACCACTAGTGCAAAATATTATTCCTATCAGTTAATCCCTCAGCACCTGGTCTGATCAATCTAAACAAGTCCTAATCTCCAATATTTGTGTCTATGTCAATTTACTATTTTCATACATTAATCTGACCTCTTATCATTTCAATGGTCTTACATAAATATTTCCTGTAACATGCTCTAAGTATTTCTACATTTTTAGATAATAGAGCATTGTGTATTTTATACTGATTAAAAGTATACAGGTCTCACAGTTTAAAAAAGTCATTCAGTTTAGGTAGTGCATTACTTAATTTAGGTTTAGTAACTAAATCTATTTTGTATTTAACATTTTTCTTATCATATGCAATTACTGCTCTGTGATTCTAAAGTATAAACGTTTGTAAAAATGAAAATATCAGTTTGAGCGTTTCCTCACATGCTGAAATAGTTTACTTAATTGAAAGCTAAATTTGATGACAGATGTCAGAACTTCAATGTTCAAACACTCTACGAGGTGTAGCACTATTTTTAATAGGTAATAATAACGCAGATGTCGTAATTAACTTTTAATTGAGAATGAATTGTCAAATGATTTATCCAAAGCATCACACCCCATTGCACATTCTGTATAGTAGACAACATTACCCAGTATTTAGTGAATGTAACAAGGCAGTAGTAATGGAATTTATAGATGATAAGTGTTACTGACTGTATTCACTATTGTTCAAAATTGAGGTCTTATGGGATTCCTGAAAGCAGTGTGTGTAATATTATTTGATCAAAAATATTTTTGCCTTGGCATGGACATTCCACAGACAAGTTCATGAAAAACCCTGGGTGAAGCAAAATCTGCTGGGAAAAATTATAGGCTTATAGACCACAGATAGTACAAACATATAAATGCCCCCAGTATGAACAAAATGAAAATGGACAAGAACCTGATGTTTATAATCTAAAGAGATATATTAAGGTTCTGCTCATCAAAAGCAACATGAACAAATTCTAAAAACAAATTAGAATAGTTAGTGCATAGTTATGCTGGCACATAAAGCTAGTTTAAATGTTTCTTAAGCCCCTTTAAGAAAATGAATTAAATACACATACAATTCATTAAGAGACTACACAAGAAAATACAATATATGCTCACATGGGTTGGTGTCATGCTAAAGTTACATAAGTCATTATTAAGCGGATAAACTATGAAAAAGCTGGAGAAAAAAACATATTTCTAGAAAAAGTACTAGCCTACAAGGTTCTGTTCAATATATTGAATCAATTATATTTTTGGCACAGTAGTGTCATGATAGTGTCTTATATAGTGCAGCAAGCATTTCTGATGTGGTGAAAGTAATGCGAGACACACACATTTGTGTATTTGATAGAATACTTCATAGCATTTTAGAAATATATGAAAAATGTGATAGAATACGGAATGGTATTTCTCATGAGATACCAGGAGTCACCAAGGTAAAAACAAAAGTCCCATAATACCTGAAATCACCTATTATGTATTTTTTTTTTATTAACATTTGAATTTCTTCAGTGCATATAATCACTACATGATCATACTGTAAATAACAGAGATATCAATTCAAGTATTTAAGTGAACTACTAGCATAACCTTCCAGCAGTATTGCACTATATTCCACATTCTCCAGCACCATTTCCAAAGGTTAACTCATTATTAATTTTCCACACAATCAGGACATTTTAAAGTTACGCACTGTCCCTGTCACTTCTTAGCTTGACATCAAAAACACAATCATAAGATTCAAGTGATCTGTAGTCACAACAAAGAGTGATTCTGTAGTTTACACTTTATCAACACTGATTAAATAGTTCAACATTTTACATGCCCCTAAATGAGAGACATCTCTTCCACTGGTATAGCATGGAATACTGGGTTAGTTTCTTTCCCTCACCCACCTCAATTCTGTTTAAGCTGCTGGAATTTTTACAGCCCTCCCTGGCCAAGCAAGTGTTTAAAATGGCGTCACACAGAACATATATAACAAGTAATAGTGTTCCATTCTGTCTGTGTGGGCCTCAACAACAGCAGGCCTGTATATGGATGGAGAGAGTCATAGCACACCAATAACAAACTTTGCACCAATATCTCAAAAGCAGCCTCCTTGAGGCAGTTATCAGTTTGTGTTGATCTATATTAGAGATCGGTTCTCATGTTGCAACTACTTGCCATACAAGAAGATAAATTGTATTTGTCCATGTCTATAATTAGAGAATCTAGGAAAGGATAGCTTGTAAATGTGTCTGAGTGATGATAGTTTATGTCTCAGCTAAACCACAGTTCTGGATTCTCAGCTGAATGGCAATCCACTCTCAGTACCTCTCTCTCTTTTTCTCTCTCCTTCTCTGCCTCATCTCTCTGGTCGGTTGGTCATCTTTAAGAGCTGTGACCTTTATTTCGGTGTGTGTGTGCATGGGGTTTTTCATCCTTCATTTTCTCTCTTTACACTGAGGTGTTTGAATCCCAAGATTTAAAGTATTTTATTAAAACCTGTAAAGTATGGATGCATTTTAAGGTTCCTGCAAATTAATTTTACCCATTATTTATTTTTCATACCAATTCATCTTATCCATAAAGCTTTTAAGCCATATAAATCATGTCTAGTAATTTTAAGTCAAGGTGACTGAATTTGTATAATCTTGAGAAGGTTTAGACTCTCGCCAGTTTAAAGTCTGCAAAATTTCCCAGCAGTTTGGGAAAGCTGAAAAAAGAAAATACTAACCTCCCATAAGTGTCTTGTGTTGCGCACCACTCCGGACTGTACTTTATCCAGCAGCAGAGGAATACCCTGAAAAGGCCCAATCCAAGTACCCTGTGGTATGCGCTGGGCAGCACAGATACCATAGCCCAGGCCAGGCACTGTGCTGGTGCATAGGCAGACTTCGCGGGGTAGATCACGCAGCCACTCGGGAACCTCGGGAGGGGCCACAGCAGTGGATGCACTACTTGTCCCTACCAGGCGCCGCAGCGAGTGCAGGGGCCCGTGCATGGGGCACTCGCCGTTCCGGTTATCTGCACACATGTCACAGCCTGCAGGACAGTGCAGTGTGAGAGACTGTTATTTATCCCAGTACCCAGATGGGACCTCTATAAAAGTACTGACTACTACTCCTAATTTACTACTCCCACTACTACTCCCGCCAACGTTTTTACAGTTAATGAAAACATTTGTTTTCGGGTGGTCAATGACAGAAAGAAGCATTAGTGAGAATTAACAGCTCGGGTTTGAAATAAAATACATTTTGTGCTCAGTTGACAGATGTTATTGCCTTTGCTGTTATTATTTGAGCCGTTATATATATATTTTTTTTATGAAATCCAATCTAAATTATTATTCTTGTTCAAGTTCAAGTTTAACCCCCCTGGCAATATCGCACTGTTTCACTATTTACTTATTATATTTCATGTCTATGCATCTGAATTAAGGAAATTCCCAAATCCATACAAAATACATGTCATGTTCAGACCAAGGCGAAACGAACGTTTTGTTCGATATTTACTAATTACCAACTATTGACATGAATAATGGCAATAATTGCAATTAGACCAACCTCTAGGATAGTAATGCTCTTATCCTTTTCCATGTCAGAATTTGATCGACATTAACCGTTCTGAACATGCATATTACACAAATTAAGCCACGGGTTTTAAAATGCATGTTCCTTCGGCAATCTGCGCTCTTTATAAATGAGCCCATGCGATGTGAAATATGGGCGAGAGAATAGCAAATGTAGATAAAGCAGTCCTGCTGGCCCCGGGAGACTCCCATATAGCGCGCTGGGATGATGAATAGCGGCCGATGGGACAGATCGATCTCTGATCCACACTCACTCCACTCTCTTCTACAAAACTATACAGCAATTAATTGTGGCTTGTCCCCCCCTCCTCCATGCCTCATCTCCTCGTGGCACGTATCGATGGAGATTACTGCTGATGGGCTGTTTTATCACCTTAAATAAACAGTCACCACCTTTTCAAACTAGGCTTTAATATGGTTATTTCCCCTCAGTGAATGTTAAGTTATTAAGCCTGTTTTCCTGATTGCATACTATTAGACAATTATAATCAACCTACAGGAATGAACGGACTGCTACTTGATAAATACGATACACATTTGGAATGATTCGTTAATGGACGGAAAATTAAAGTGCTTTAATTATCAAGGACTTGTGTGTCTAATCAGTTCATCATTTAAAAGTTATTTGTCAGATGAATTTAATTTTATTCTATTTATTATGTCTTAAACGAATGTGAAGACAGTTGCATATTGTGAATTTTATCAAAGTAGCCTATTATTCATGATTAAAGCTTAATAACCGGACTGAAATAGAGAGTGTTGAATTAACACAGGCTTCGTGTGTCTACTGCAGATGGTATTTCAGCACTGATGATTTTGGTGTGCATGTTCTCAGTAACCCCTTTTGACAACTTTTTTTTTTTGTTTGTTTGTTTGATGACCTGCAAAATAAAAGTAATCAATAAATCCTCTGACGTGGCCTGCAGGCGCTGAAGATGCGCACACAACTGTCCGTTATTTATT
The DNA here is from genome assembly GCF_001660625.3 of Ictalurus punctatus. Taxonomy (NCBI): domain Eukaryota; kingdom Metazoa; phylum Chordata; class Actinopteri; order Siluriformes; family Ictaluridae; genus Ictalurus; species Ictalurus punctatus. The sequence goes on from NC_030420.2 coordinate 19,026,722, forward strand.
TCAGTCAAGAAGAATCTTAATACAAGAATCTTCGAAATCTTCAAACATATTTCGCACGTAATTTGGCTTCTAAAATTTCTTCGTGTTGTGATATTTACCAGGAAATTATTTGCTACTTTTTGTAACGCTTTATGCGGTTGTTTTTTTTTTTTATAATTTTTTTATTATTATTAATTTTACAGTTTTACTAAGACACATAAGATGTTACAGTTGACCCCAACCTACAAGTGATGAAACTACATTGTTGAATTAATTATTACAGTGTTTACATAACTGTTACCGTGCTGAATTTCACTATTTTAAATAACTTTTACAGTGTTTAGGCTACTTGTATCCAGTTGATCTGGAGATTACAGCACTGGAAAGTTTGCTGTGTATTTTATTGAATATAATATTGCTGTTTGTTAGCCCTTAAAATGTCATTGATCTATGGGTAAATATCAGGCGCGTGTAAGTGTTTGTGTGTGCAGTGTAGGGACAGGATCAAGCTGGCCCCTACTTTAATCTGGGCATATTTAAAAATGTACGTACGGTTATTGAGATCACTGGTGTGATTGTTCAGTGGGATAATCTCCATCCTCTGCTGTCCGTATAGATAGTAGTCCAGTTCCTCTGAGGTCAGCTTCAACCGGGACGCTTTGTCGTTAAAGTTGGACGGCAGGCAAAGTTCCTTGGACTGAGACGCCCCGCTGTTTTCGGCCGGTGCAACCTCGGTACAGAGAGTGTGTCCGAATAGCGCGAGCTGCGGCGCGGAGAGCTGCGTTAACCCCGCGAGCGCGGACACGGCAGGAGCGCAAGACGAGCTCGAGGACGGCGTTAAAGCGGCCGAGGCGGCGGTGGTGGTGGAGGAAATTAAACCGGGTCTCTGGCGGAGGCTTTCCACAGCTACAGGCGCTCGATCGGGCGCCGGGATTTGCGGAATCGCGCAGTTCTTCAACTGACTCTGCGGGAAAAGCTGCTGCCAGTGCTGAAGGTAAGTCGGATCCACTTTGAGGAAAGCAGAACCGCTCTGATCCCCCGGCTTCAGCATTTCCAACTGCAACTAGAGAAAAAAACAAATACGAGCGCTCATGAGATTGTGTATGCTTGTTTAATGATAGGCTATATTTACCTACATGCTATAGGTTAGTTAGCAAAATCTCCTAACTTTCCACTTGAATAAAATCTGCTAACATAAACACTACCGTAGATGTAAAATCTGTGTTAGTTCACAATGATCTTTACAGAAAAAAACCACACACAACTTATTTAGAGCTATCCGAAGTGGGTTTGATGATGCTATGCTTTTACAGACTTTCTAGGGTGCTTCCGCACTGTACGCATGTCCTGGGTCAGAAATCAAATCGCAGTGTTCCCACGAAACCACGCAGAGATGGAATAGCACAACACTTACCTTATTAGTCCAAGCGAGTTTGTCAGAGCCGACCACTGTCAACTGCGATTCCCGGACGTTTACACCATAACGGTCCTGACCGCCGAGACACTTCGTGAAGTCTGTGGATGGAGAAAAGAGAAGCCGTCATCTCTTCCCCTCTCTCTCTCTCCCTCTGCCCTCCTTCTGCTTGGCGGAGCACGTGGGTTGGACCTGAGAGCGGGGCAGAGGGACAGAAGGGGGGTCGAGCTGGCACGAAATAAAAACGCAACACGTCTTAGTTAAAGTATTCGCTTCTTTAGGCCCTATACAAACGCAACCGGACTGGTGTGGTTTATTGTTCAAGGAGCAGCTGCGATCAGTAAATTAATCCTAATAGGTTTTCAGTTTGGCATTTAGGTTTTCTATCAGGGGGGGCTTGAATGAATAAAGAGAGATAGTTTCTCAGCAAAGTTATTCGGAGAAGTTGGGTGGGCTGATGAAGAGGACTCACTTTGTTATATTCATTAATACGCAAGGCAGAGCCCACAATTTCCTCTTGTCCGGGCTCGATCCGATTAGAGTGCCTTAAGATAACGAAGCACACCGTGTTGTTCCTGCGCCTTATTGTCCAGCCGATTCGTTTCCCCAGACTCGACGAGACGCTTGAGAAAGTTCTAGCTGTTTGGATAGGCTCTACATGTCTACACACAGGGCATTTTACACCATTTCACTCCAGAGGGGTGGTAAAATGTTTGGACTGGCGTCATTTTGACAGGGTCGTTCATCATGCTGAGGTCTCTGTAGATTGATAACGAAACCCAAACAAAAACATAATCGTCTGAAAATGAATTCATGTCTACAAGTGCAGTTCTCCGCAAAAGAATGCGAATAATAATAAAGCACAGAAATTTTAAATGTAGGCCTATTTTCAATCTCCACACCCCCCGAGACTAATAACCTAGAACCTTCGTTAATAACAACTTTTGATGTCACTCCTACGTCATAAACAATCGTTAAAAATTACATGTAAAAAATACATTCATGTATTATTATTATTATTATTATTATTATTATTATTATTATTATTATTATACCTATTATCATATGGCCTCTACACCTGCTACGACACAGCTTTCGGGTCTTAGATCATTTTACAGTAATCTCGCTTTACACTGCACATGACAGCGCTTTGGTTCCTGCGTATTGTTGTGCATTTTTCAGGGTGTTGGTGTTGTTGATAAATGACTGGTGAAATAAAGTGCACTCGAGAGGGGACAGGGGATCGATGCATTAACTGCTTAAATGTGTCATTTTCCTGGCCGAATAACGAATTAGTAAGGCTACATGGAGCATATGAACTGGTTAATTTGTATATTATTATAAGCTTTGACGAAAGCGCGCCTAAACAAGCACTGCGTTCATTTCTAAAGCGGCCACCTCTACTTGGCATTCAATTAGGACGTGTGCATTTCTTGTTAATTAATTCGCCTGATGCCTGAAAGACAAATGAACGGCCCTCTCTGACAGGAGGCCGATAAAGAATTCAGCCACCTCTCCCTGTGCTCCTCATGTCTCATCTTACGGTTTTTAAGGTCACGCCATATTAGAATATGTAATTCATTAATATAGATGTATATTTAGATAGGAGCTGCTGGACATCATTTTATAGGTTTTCAACACGTGCGTAATATCGCATAATATAGTATTCATTAGAGTTTATTCCTCACTGGCTTTGTAGGTGACCACTGAAATACGTGAGTGTTCATCAGTGCTTAGAGATTAGTTTTTAACCAAGGGGAAAAATGCACATAGTGGCTATTGTCTTGAGCAACATAAGTTTTTGCATAATTCCTGTATTACTTGTTTTGTTTTGAATTTTAATTATTTAGAAATGTAATAGGTTTAGAAAAGTTAAATGTAAAGCAAATCAGGAGCAATTTAATTACTTAGAAATGTAATGGTTGAAATGCTTAAATATAAAAATATTAAGATATCAAGATATCAAGATATCAAGATAGATAGATAGATAGATAGATAGATAGATAGATAGATAGAAAAAGGAACAATGAATAAATGACAATGACTGAAGAATGAATTTTAAAAATAATGAATGAATAATTAATAAAAAATTATGAATGAATGAATTACTGAGAGAGTTTTGGAATACTCTCTATGCCTCTTCAAACACTTCAGTGAGTTTGCAGCAGTGCTACCAGAGGAAACAAAATCACCTTGGTATAAAAAGTTAACCTGAGATAATAGAAATCCATTACCTTGTTAACTTTTTGTAATTTAATAGAAGCAGATAAAACACTTTATCTCCCTATTAGTGATTACTGCAACAATTAATTTGCTGTTAAATAATAATTTTTTTTAAAAAACGAGAAAATTAACATTTATATGGAGCATTTGAACTGAACCTTTAAATAAAGTAACCTTTTTTTGTGCAATTTTTCAAGAGCACATGGCTATAGTAGTGCCTTTATTTTAGCAAGTTTAATTTCAGGTGTGCAATGATTCAGTGCAGCAAAATCATCAGCAATAAATAAACTCTAGAGTGTTGAAATGGTCCACAGTTACACCAGCCTCCAATATACACAATAGATGTTGATTTGACATTAGGAAATTGTTTCTACTGAAAGGTTTGTGGAGTTCTTGTATGTTTTGTAACAGAACAATATGAAGTACAATATACCAAAACAGGAATCCAGAATAGGCCACGGAACATGATGCACGTCTATAGCCAATCACCACAAAGATTCTAAAGCAGTGTTTAACTTGGTGACAATTTAATATAATAAACAGAAGACCTTACAAATCTGTAGTTTTTTTTCCTAATTTTACACAGTGCAAACAAAAGAGTCCTTCGACAGAACACATTTAATAGATGCTTTTATCCAAAACAAAGTAGAATACAATTCAAGCATAGTGGGTCACTCTCTGACAGACCTGGTTACTGAGTGCGTAACTGATTGTAATTATTGAAAGCACTGTACAGAACAGACCTCACTGCTGAGAATTGTACATCCTACAAAAGGTCGTTAAATGAACAACATAAATGTCAGTAGGTGGAACAGTGAGCAAAGCCAAGAGATTTACCTGGGCAGAAGGGTAGGAGGTGCTTATATGTGAACACTGAAAAACCAGGCAGCAGAGCAGTCACTTTGACTTTAATTTAAGATGACAATACTTTTTGAGAACTGTTTGTCTTAGGTTGTACCTGAAATGAGAGCTTAATGAAGCTTGTAGCCTACATTTGCCTGATATCGGATTGAAAAATCAATAGGTGTTAAAGGGAACAGTGTAATGGTGAGACTTGGTTAGGGCAAACATTTTACATGTTACATTCTACAGGCAGGTAGTGTAAATTAGGAGTTGCATTATAGCCCAACAATCTGTTAAAAGGAAAGGCAATGGGCAATTTGTGAAAGATTTATTAATTTTGAACAACCCCATCAAGTAAACACTATTTATATCAACTACATACTAAAGTAAGAACAGCATTTTAAGCTAAAACCTGTTTATCAATTTCTTTTTCCATATATGTATCGAAACATTTGACTCCTAACGTTGTCTGAAAATGTAATTCCCTACCTGTGCTTTGCCTATTTCACCTCAATAGAGGATTTTGTGTGTATGCGTGATATTGTGAGTCTCATTTCAGGAAGTTTATGCTAATCCCAAAATCACTGTGCTCTCTTTGCAGCTCTCTCTTTTTGTTTATTTGTTTTTTTTTTAGTATGGTAAGACTAACCACACAAGGAAAGTTGCCACACTTGTAACTCACTCTACCTCACTCATGTTTAGTAAGCTGAAAGTTCTCCACAAGGGGCTGCTAATTAGCACTACAGGACAAAAGTCATATCCAGGCCAGCCAGGTTCTGGAACCTTTTGAGTAATTAATTGTTCAGAACTTACCTGAACAAGTAGTGCACAGTTCCTGCATAAGTCTTTCTGCTCCTTGTTCTGCATTTCTACCACACTGCAGGAAACATGACAATTACATAAAATAAAGGGGCTGATGCAAACTGTGTGACAGATGCATAAATTCAGCATGCAGCAAACAGAGAGCAAACATAAAAGCGGTTGAAATTGAAGTTGCACTGTTAAAGATATTCACTTTGGTAGCATGAATGTAGAGTTTTAAACCGGCTGCACTTGTTAACTAAACAACAGGATTTTAAGAAGACCATAAACGGGTTGTGGATCAGTTGAACCTTGAGTTTGACCAGTCAATGATGTTTAGTACAGCCTCTGTAATAGTTCCTTCACCATATAAAACTACTTACTATGGATCAAAAAGAAAAATGGTTCCAGAGCTGTGTAAAATGTGTAAAATGCTAAACATGTTTACATATATGTGGACACAAATCTGTTGTCCACACACTGGTGAGAATCCCATTCATTCAGTCGCTCTCTTATAATAGCATCATGAAGCTACTAAAAAGCTATCGAAGCTTTATAATAGCATCAAAGCTATCAAAACCAGGGCTTGGTTATAAGAAAATAATCCAAACTTTGAACATCCCATGATAAAGGAAAAAAATTGAAAGAATGTGACACTACTGTGGCTCTGCCTAGAGCAGGCCATCCACTAAAACTCTGTACAAGCTGTCGAGATCCACAGCCCAATGAGAGAAGCTGTTTGAAAAAGAAGAAGACTTCATTTGTTACATATACAGTGAAATTCTTTATTAGCATATCCCAGTTTATTAGGAAACTGGGGTCAGAGCTTGGCTGTGCTAGGGCTTGAACCACCACCCTTCTGATCAGTAACCCAGAGCCTTTAACCACTGAGCCACTGTTCATAAGACACCTATAGCCCAGACACTCCTAAAAGCTAGGCTTTATGGAAGTGTGGCAAAAAGCCATTATTGGGGAAAAAAATAGCCATATGAAATCCCAGTTGGAGTTCCATTGTGGAAAAAGGCTATTTTGTCTGAAGAGCCGACAATGGACCTTTTGTCCTTGGCAAAACATGCTACCTTAGGGGGAAACTTAACACTGCTCAACACCATCCCCAAATTGAAGCATGGTGGTGGAAGTATCATGTTGCAGGGATGCTTTTCATCAATAGGGATTGGGATAGTTGAGGGGATGATGCTTGTAGCTGGGTTTTTTTTTTTTTTTTTTTTTTTTTTTATTTTATTTTATTTTTAAAAAAAAAATTTTTATTACATGACCTAAGAAATTGTTTCTGGATCTCATGTTATGTGTGCCGATAATGTTTCAATGATCCTCCATGATAGATAAAAGAAAGCAAATTATCTTTTAATAATACACAATTATCTACAACAGCACCTGGTATCCCATGCTTAGCTTGGTATCCCATGCTTAGCTTTTGTGGACACATAATCAAAACATGGCAGTTAACATAACATGGGGCCCATACTATGTAAAATAACTTGGCTTTTCTCATTCAGAAGAACGAATGGTGACTTTGTCTAATTTAAAATTTGAAATGGCTGTTATTCTTGATTAATCTGGATCCATCTTGTTTGAATGTGAGCCTCAGAAGATGTGATAAAATCAAGCAGGGCTGAACTGGTTCTGAAAAACCTGGACAACTAGATCCTATGCACCCCTACCAAGAAGGAGGCCATTTCTCATGGCAAACTCTGAAAAACTCCTTAACATCATGGTCTGCACTTAACAGAGATCACTACAAACAGAGTTTCATGTTCTTGACAGGGGCAATTTTTTTCTAATGAAAAAGGTTTGCTTGGGAGTGGTGTCCCATTGGAGGGAGAAGGGGGACACAGATGTTTCCTTTATTGACTGGGAAGCCCACATGTGACTCCTGGTGTGTGATCAGAAACATTAACCAGCTGGAATTTAGGCACTGTATTTGGCCCTTGGTTCTGAGATGTTTCCACGTGTTGGTCTGCCCAGATATATCAATCACCAGGGTGGCATTAGGTCAGATTGCTCTCTCTACATTGCACTGGTGGGCCCATCCTTGGTTAGCCTCACTAAAAGAAATTTATTTACTGGGTCTGTACAATAGTGCAGCAACTACACTGTCCATTGTGCTCCTGAAGAATGCTGTACCAAGAGAGCAGCATCTCCACCCAGAAATAGTGTCCCAGATCCAGGAAACATTTGGCAAAGCACAGATGGACTTCTTTGCTGATGCCAAGTGAACACACTGTCAGTTGGGGTTCTCGCTCATTGCAAGGAAGAAACCACTGATTCTTACCATGTTGCACAAAATTCAGCAACTATGCCACACAGAGTCCTCCTCATTGCTTCGATATTGCTGGCAAGACTTTGGTATTCCACTGATGCTTTTGCTAGTGGTTGGAACATCCTGATATCTTCCTCCCCAATCAGGTCTGCTGTCCCAAATGGATTTGGTACACCCAGCCATATTTTTCTGTGACTTAGCAGGACTGTGACTTAGCAGTCCACAAAACACTCCTGAATGAAAGAAACCTGATTACACAGTTCTTGTATGTCCTTAAGTGGAATTTGTTCTAATGATGTGCACATCACTGACTTGTCCTGGTACATTACCCATTTTCCCAAAGTACTAACTTATCATCATTGGAAAGCCCCTTTCTACAATAAATGTGTATGTGGTGGCCACTGCAGCACATCACAGCACCACAGATGGCATCTCTCTGTGAGTTCATAAAAGTATTATATCTGTTCAGGGAGAGGTGCCCCCTCCTACCGTGATTTGATTCCCCAAGATCCTGGTGTAGGACCTCCCTCTTGTGTGGGAGTCCTTTAAGACCCTTCTTTCCAAGCTCATCTAAACTGAAAACTGAAATGGGTGTCTCTGAAAAAAAGTGGGAGAACTATATGGTCTATAAGCTTGTCCTCAAACACTAACGGCCAGATGACTCTGGGGTGAACATGTGGGTGTACCCATGGTTTCTGCCCAAAGTCATATCACCCAAGGTAAAAATGCACAATGTGTCCCGTATATGACCTATAGATCTATTTACACAAGGCAATGGTAATTTGTTTCTCAGACCAACTGCTCATCTGTAATGCAGGAAAGCCAAGAAAGAATTGTAATGGATTGTAGAGGCATACGTCAGGACTGGGCAGTTTTACTTTCATGCATGCAAGAGTGTATAATCAGATATGAAGCTCATGGGAAAAAGAAAGGCAGGTTAATTAAAATAGAATCACATTGGACCCCATCGGTTGATCATGCAACAATGCACAAAGCATTTACTGCATTCATACTTCTTTAGTAAATGCTTCATTCTGCTCAGGGTTGCACTGGTTAAATTACTTTCTTATATTTTGGGAAAGAGTACCAACTAAGTTTATTGTAAAATATTGTGTGCAGCATTGGCGAAACTTTCTATTCTATCATTGTATTTAAAACAGACACCAGCACCAAGCTTTGAATCCACACACAACTGTTACAAAAAAACTCTGAACTAGGCTTGTGAGATTGTGTGCAATATGTCACATCCTATCATGTCCCCTATCGCAGATTGACATTAGTATCGCCTGTGGCTTTGGAGGGGGTAGGCTGCTGAGGGAGGAAAGGAGGGGGCCATGAACAGACATGGTACAAAAGACATGTTGTGTATATGTTACATCATTCCAGTGAAAAAACTCGAAGCTGGTTACAAGTGGGCTGTAGCTGCTGTACAGTAAGTGCTGGCAATAACCTTTAGTCAGTTTTTTTAAAAATTGGTTATTCAGTAATAGGGTTTGCATTGCTCCAGGTTTTGTGGTCCGTGTAAATTGTGAATGGGTGGAGACCTCCCTCCAGTGACACCATTTCTCCAAGGTGGGTTTCACTGCAAGGAGCTTCTTGTTGCCAATGTTGTAATTCCTCTAGGCAGGGGATAACTTCCTGGAAAAGAATGCCACCAGTGGAGTTTGGGCTTTTCTCCTGACCATTGGGAGATAATGGCGCCTACCCCAGTCTCTGAGGCATCAACTTCTACTACAAAGGGCTTGGTGGGGTCAGGATGACTTAGGATGGGTGTGATGGTAAAAGCTTTCTTAAGTTGTTCAAAAGCTTGGCCTGCTGAGATGTCCCATTGCAGCCTCTTGGTCCACTTCTTTGACATGGCAGTCAAGGGAGCCACAATGTTGCTGAAGCTCCTTATGAAACGGCAGTAGAAGTTGAAGAATTATAAGAACCACTGTAGTTCCTTGATTGTGGTAGGTACAGGCCAGTTGCTTACTGCTGAGACTTTGTCCTGGTCCATAAGCACCCACTCTGATAGTATGATATAGCCTAGGATGGCCACCTCCCACATGGAACTTCCCCCCCCCCCCCCCCCATGCATAGAGGTAAGGTAGGCATTAACATATTTCCCCAACATTTGCTGCAGCATATTGTTAATGAGACACTGAGACACTGCAGTGCCAAAGATAACCCATATAGCATTACGCAGTACTCAAAGTGACCAGAGGTGGTACTAAACACTGTCATCCACTCATCTCCCACCCAAGATTATAGGCACTTCACATATCGAGTTTTGTGAAAATTCCTGCCTCCCAAAGCTACTATAGGGCCACTGGAACTAGGGGCAGAGGATGACGAGACATGGAAGTAAAGGCCTATAAGCTACTTGCACTCAGGGTTATGACGCATTCTCATTTAGAAATTTGTTAGGTTCTGTTAGCACTGTTTACATTTGTCATTACTGTTTGTCTTTCAAAGCAAAATGAATGTCTGCCATAAGGAATTTAGGAAATAATATTTTCAGAGACAAATGTTTCGCAGATCATGAGCATTGCCCTTTCTGCGCAACATCTTCAAAACTTAACAGCTTTAAGACACGGGGCGGCTGTGGCGCAGGTGGTAGAGCGGGTTGTCCTACGATGTCCACTAATCATCACCCAGGCGGTTCAATTCCCGGCCTGGGTGACTCCACATGCCGAAGTGTCCTTGGGCAAGACACTGAACCCCAAGTTGCTCCCGATGGCAAGTTAGTGCCTTGCATGGCAGTCCTGCTACCATTGGTGTGTGTATGTGTGTGAGTGTGAGAATGGGTGAATGAGACACAGTGTAAAGCGCTTTGGATAAAAGCGCTATATATATGTGCCATTTACCACATGTTTCCAGCTCAGAGTTATCTCAGTGGTTACATCAACATACATCATGACCCGTCCATTTTCCATACCACTTATCCTACAGAGGGTCAAGGGGAATCTGGAGCCTATCCCAGGGCTATCCCTTGGGGCACAAGGCAGGGTGTCAACCCATCACAGGGCACAATCACACACTCACACAACACAGACCCCCCAACCCTGTAAGTTCACAAGGGAACTGTGCTAACCACTAAACCATGCTGGCTACATTATGACTATTTCACCAGTTCACCAGTTCAACATGTAGTAGACATTTCACACCACTACTTGAACCAAAACCAAATGAGGGTCAGAGAAGCACATTGGCAAAAAGCACATTGCCATTGCTCTTTCAATGAGATGGCAAGAATATTCAAATACCATGGCCCAGTGTGTAGGAGAGAAAGGAGAAAGGCTGAATAATAAAAAAACATCTAAGAAGAAACACTGTATCCATTTATTATTGTCATTATTCAAGACTATCTTCTTCTTTCCATTTACTGGCAGGATTCTGGTAAACCCAGATCTCAACAAGAGATCAAAGTGATTTACCCTAGCACATTTCGAAGGATGCATGCAGTGCATATAAGTGCAGTCTTCTGCATTTCATTAGCTGATGGGTGACCTGGAAACATCTTGAGGTTTTGATCAAGTCCTTTCTTTATTGTACCAAATGCTCCTACAATACCTGGCACTGTTCTAGCTTTACAATTCCACATCCTACTGATCTCGATTTCCAGGTCCTTGTATTTACTGATCTTTTCAGTATCTTTAAGCATGATGTTCAAATCATCTGGGATGTCTATAAGATGGTCCTATCCATAACTATTGGAACATCCCACATGATGGTTATGTATTTGATGTTCACAACCTTTTCTGGTTGATGTTCATAATATTTATCTGGCACTTGTACACGTACATGCTTCAACATGGTCCAGTGAACATAGCTAGCTACCTTCTTGTGTCTATGGGTGTATTCAGTACAATATGACTTATGTGTTCTTCTGTTTTGTTGCATAGTCTACGTTTACTATCTACTGGCCTGGCTGTTTTAAGATGTTCTTTTGGTGATATCTGGTGTTCAGTGCTTGGTACTGTGCTGCCGTGATTACGCTTTCTGTCTCTCCTGTAAGACTGTTACAGTGGTCCACTGTATTGATGCATTTTTGTTGACAAATGGTCTTTCCAAGTCTCAAAAGAACTCTATGCAATGGTTTACTTCTGAGAAGTTCTATTTTGTGCTTTTCAATGCTGTTCTTTAGTTGTATCTTGATGTTCTTCTGAGCTTTGGTCTCTTGATTTAGATATTTTTCTATTATCTTCTTAGCTTCCTTCTGGAGAGAGTATTTTGCTTCTCCGGCATTATGATCTCTGACTAGTCTCGTGAATTTATCCTTGCCTAACTCTATGTAGTTACTTAGGTCAACAATGGATGAATCAAAGGCAGACACAAGTTCAATTAGTTCACATCCACCATTTCGTCTCTTGATTTACAGTCTTTTGGTGTCAGCTTTTGGATGATGGATGCCTCCAATGGTCAGGAGCTTTCTGGTTTTCCTATCCATCCACTCGATATCAGTTCTCAACCAGTCCACAATTCCAAAACTATATGCGACTACTGGAACAGCTAGAGTGTTGATAGCTGTGACTTTGTTTTTAGCACTTAAATCAGTCTTGAGGGTCTGACAGATTATACTATAGTACTCTTTCACAATCTTATCTTTCATAAGGGTGTTGTCATGACCATCACTTTCCTCTACACCCAAGTACTTATAAGTTTCATTAATTTCCATATTTCTTATAACTGTCTAGTCATTCAGTTGGATATTTTGACTTTTGACTAGCTTACCATGCTACAAGTGGGACATTTGTCTAGGCCAAACTCCATTCTGATGTCGTCACTGAATGCCTTGACAATAGTAAGACCTTGTTTTAGTTGGGTCTCATCCTTGGTGAACAGTTTGAGATTGTCCATGTAAAACAAGTGGCTGACTATGTTGTTATTGTCGACTTCAAATCCAATTATTATTATTATTATTATTATTATCATTATTATTATTATTATTATTACAAAAATGTAATTTTTAAGCATACTTATTTATATAGCAGACATGCATTAGCAGACATGCATTAGCAATATTACCTATCATGCAGTAAAAAACAAAACACATGATAAATTGTCAAAGAAAATCACATGTAATAATTTAATGTATGTGTCTAGAAACTAATATCATGGTTGGTATGCATTTTCAACTGAAAAGACCCTGTTAACAACAGCAAAAGCTACTTTGCAGTGAACTGAGGTGGCTAACCTTAGCTTGGCTGTTCGCTTCTATTAATAGGTATCTTCTTACCTTCATAGTAGTGTATTTATGATGTAGCACACAGTTTGAAGCCTTTCTCCAGCTTGCTAGAAGAGGCTTTGCAAGTGCTCTTACATATCCAATGAAGTGACATTCATCTTCAGGAGTCTTGCAGAACCTAACAGAAAAATACCACAATTATGAGTGTAGTGAATGAACCGGGCACACAACGGTAAATATAAGGCGTAATGTTTGTGCAAGTAGAACATCGTCATAAAGTCCCCATATCATGTGTTTTTAGAGATCATTCTTTTATTTAGAAATTAATTATATAATGTCAATTATAATGTCAACATCTTAATATGTAGCAATTTTTACTTAGTCAACTGGGTTCATACAATATACGAATATGGCAATGGTGAATTTGGAGATTTTTTCAAGTCTTCTTATTGAAATTTGGTGTACTGTTAATGTGTTATTGAGGATGAAAGTAAAAGCCTAAACCAGTGAAAATGTGGTTCATGTTATGAAACCAGCTGTCCCAAAAATGCTAAGCATGTCATTAAAATGGTTTTCCGGCTTTGCCTCTTTATAATATGAATTAAAACATTTTTTCTTTCACTTAGTAAATACTGAGGACTTGGTGATGTGTGTTGGGGTATTTGTTTTAGTAATGGCATGAAAGTTTAGACAAGGTGGAAATTCAAAAAGTATCCCAATATACACTATATGGCTAAAGGTTTGAGGACAGCTGAGATATGGACATATGTTTGAGGACATATGTGTTCATATGTGAACTTTACCACAAACATTTGCCACAAAGTTGCAAGCACATAATTGTGTAAGATGTCCTTATATTCTGTAGCATTACAGTTTCCCGTCACTGTTCTAGCGTGACAACACCCCTGTCCACAAAACGAAATCCATAAAGTCATGGTTTACTGAAGTTGGTGTGGAAGAACTTGAGTGGTCTGCACAGAGCCATAACCTCAACCCCACAGAACACCTTTGAAATTAACTGGAACACAGACTGCATGCCAGGCCTCCTCACCCAACATCAATGTCTGACTACACTAATGTGGCTATACTTTACTAACTACACTTGTGGCTGAATGGGCAAATGTCAGGCACGCTCCAAAATCTAGCGGAAAGCCTTCCCAGAAGAGTGGCGGCCATTAAAACAGCAACAGGGAACTAAATCTTGTATGGGATGTTCAGAAAGCACATATGGATGTGATGGTCAGGTGTCCACAAACCTTTGGCCATAGTGTATCTGAATTTACACTCTAAGAGTTTAGTTCCACAATACTTCACAATGGAACTGCCTTTGAGGACATGGCCTCCCTTCCTTGTCAACCTTCCTTTTATTTTTCTTTCTTTTTTTAAATATATAAATACAACCTTAATTTCAGTACTCCAGATATGACGCCATCCTCCAGGAGGAGGGGTATCGATACCGGAAGTAAATGTTAAATCCCAGATTAGCTCTGCAAGAGCACGTCGCTCTTATCTGAATCAATATTCAGTCATGCAATGGGGAAATATGTGCCTGAAATTATTTTTTTATTTGTCATTTTTAGGAACTGTGGTTTATTCCAAAGTGGGTCCGAAAGTAACGGATAAGGTGAGTGGCGTCCTCTGGTTGACATTTTCCGAAATGCCAGTGTTACTACATTCTAGTCAAGAATAAAATAATATTGGAAAAAAAAACACACACGAAAGTGTGTTGGTGAAATATTAACGTAACATTAGCGTATTTTGTTAATGTGTTCCTGGCTTAAGGTGTTGTGCATCTTTTTAAAAAAAAAAAAAAAAAAAAAAGCGGTGTAGATAGAAAACGCTGTGCTGGACCGCATTTTAGCTTGGACCGCTTTGAAATGCACAACTAAGGGATGGCGTGTACTTTAGCACCTAAAATAGACGAGGAACACATTAGGATAGCAGATGAAAACGCTCCAGCTTGACTCGTTACTCGAGCCTGAACGTGTGGAGACTGGTTGCGCTATTTGTTTCAGCGGAAGGTAGCGGTGACACGTCTACAGCTAAAATCACGTCCTACACGTCAAAGCACTGTACGTGGATCTAAGGTGGAGCAATACTTCTCATATTTAATAGGAAAATATGCACATGTGCTTTTTCTTATACGTCTGAAAGAAATCGTTCTAGTCAGCCTTATGAATGACAAGGCTTTCATAACCTAAATAGACAAGAGCTAGTTAAGATAATGCTTCATAAATCTTTCATATCTTTGTGACGGGTGGGGGGGGAGAACAGCTTGATTTTTTTTTATCAAAGTTTCCCTTCTTCTGCTGTGTTTCCCGTTGCAGGTATTTTTTGACATCACTGTAGGAGGACATGAGGTTGGCAGGATTGTGATCGGGCTTTTCGGAGAGGTTGTGCCTCTGACTGTGAAGAACTTTGTTACTCTCGCTTCTGGAGAGGTAGATTATTTATTTATTTATTTATTTATTTATTTAAAAGACTGTCAAAATATCTGAGAACTTTCATTCATGAGATCTTCGTTATAATGCCATTAAGTGTCAGTCTTTAATATTTGTGGTGTAATTCTTGGAACTACTATATCATTGTAGTACTTTAGAAAAGAAATTCTGTCTAAATGACAGTAGTTTGCAGTATGCAAGCTTTCGTTAACGTGCCCATCGTTCACGTTCTCTTTCTAGAAAGGATATGGTTACAAAGGAAGCAAGTTCCATCGTGTCATCAAGGACTTTATGATTCAAGGAGGGGACTTCACATCTGGAGATGGAACAGGAGGTGAAGTTTTACTCTAATTCAAGCACCATTCCGAGGTAGTTAAGGTCAAAGCCCCAAATGAATTATTAATGTTTTTGTACACTGTACTTTAAATCTTTTATAAGTGTTGTCTGCATTTCAGGTAAAAGCATCTATGGAAAGACTTTTGCAGATGAAAACTTTAAGCTAAAGCACCAGGGCACAGGCTGGGTCAGCATGGCTAATGCAGGCCCAGACACCAATGGCTCACAATTCTTCATCACGTTAGCACGGGCTCCCTGGCTGGATGGCAAGCATGTTGTCTTTGGCAAGGTCTTGGAAGGCATGGTATGTCTGTGTGTTGTTATTAGACTCCAAAGATGATTAACTGTACAGTTCTTGACCCACTAATTGTTTGTTAGTATGAGGAAAATAAAATTAACTATTAACAATCATTGCTGATTGAATAATAATTATAGAAATTTTGTTCGCAAATATGTATTCTCTTTTCCCACTCTTTAGACTGTTGTTCACACCATTGAGCTCCAGGACACAAACGACAGAAATATGCCTTACACGGAGTGTGTTATAGTGAACAGTGGGAAGATCGAGGTCAAAGCACCATTTGTTGTAGAAGTGGAGGGTTGGTAGTATCGCACACAACACAGCTCTGGACTTAATTTTCCTTCCTTCATCCTGTAAAGTTCTCCCTTCTCTATTCCCCGCTCTACGGAAGCCCTAAGCAGTCATGTATTATTATTATTATGTTTTGTATTATTATCTTTCTCGTGATCACAACTTCATTTTCTCCTGATCTCAACATAACAAAATTGTTGTTTTCTCGTGATATTTTCTCATGATCACGGCTTAATTTTTCTGTGTACTTGACATTACATGTTTTTATTGTTCTGGGGGCAACAAAAGCTTAGCGTAATCCCGCAGCATCATGGATGAACAAATTAGTTTTTACTTTGATCACGGACTCAAGCTGAAACAGCTACATGTCTGACAGTGATTGACAAGTTTCACATTAGTGTCCGACACTTGACAAGACAAGGGGACACCCTTCTCTCTTAATGTGGAGATAAAGTCCATTTCTATAGCGGGCATTTAATTAAATTTATGATGACGATGTTGGAGACACCAATGTGCATGCAAAACCAGTCCCATTTTCTCAAGATTTTCTTGTGATAAAATTATATTGTGAGAAAGCAGCTTTTGTTATGTTGAGATCACAAGAAAACAACTTTTTATTACGTGGATATCATGAGAAAATTAAGTTGTGATCACTAGAAAACAATAAGAGAAAAAAATAATAATGCATGGCCACTTCTGGGGCTTGCTGTACTCCTCCATCCTGAACAGTATTACAGTGGAGAGTGAATCTATGTTTAACAAATAGTTTGCATTTTGAAATGAGGAAAAGCAGCCAATAAATCATCAGCATTTTTGGGTAATTCTTCACGACTGTTAAACATCCCAAGTGGCTTATGAAGCTGGTTTCCAAGCATGCGCAAAGCAACCATCAGTGTACTTTGAAGTATCTAAAATATAGTAATAATAATAAAATATAAAACTTTTTTCCACTTACTTTATAGTTCTGATGCATTCACTATTGAAAATAGAAATGGGTAGGTTTGTCTAAACATACTGTGTAGTACTCTATATTGCTATTTTGGATTAAATCAAATTTGATAATTCTATGATTCAAACTGAAACAACCCAGAGTAATAAAGGAACAGGCCAAGGATAAGCTAAGGTTCTCATGTAATATGTAGTAACCATATTCATGTATACATACATGTTCTTTCTATGACACATTTAAATGGCTAAAACATATCATTTGATTATATAATCATAATTATTCAAGGATGCAATCACTCATGTGCCAAATATGTATGTACTTGGATGCCAAATTAGTGTACTCGCAAAACACATTTACAGTATTAAGGGTTCAAAAGTAGAGCATATTTGTGTAATATAGGAAACTAATTCTCACACCTAATGGTATTAATTAATTTAGGAGTCCTGGTGCCAAAAACAAATATACTTGAACGTATTGTGTCAATTAATTTAATTACATGTTTTAGATGAAATTTTAAGAAGTTGGCTAGTCCTATTTCTATAGAGTATTTTAAAGAATACAGTCACTGTATATCAAAAACAGCCTGTGTTGTTGGTGCAGTATTGAACAATTGTTGATTCTTGTACAAAATCTGTGTTCATGGCCCTTTAATTTACAGATTCTTAAAATCAACACTTTTTGTCTTGTATTTTAAATGTTTTATTTGAATATCAGCTGAAGTATATTTTCTATATTTTACATTATTCAAATTAAATCATAAACTATTAGTAACTATTTCACTTTGCATTAAATGATTTATGTAAAGACCTGGAATAAACTCTTCTACCCTAAACATGACTCCTTTCATTTCTTTTATATATATATATATATATATATATATATATATATATATATATATATATATATATATATATATATATAATGTATGTATATGTGTGTATATATATGTGTGTATATATGTATATGTGTATATGTATGTGTGTGTGTATATATATATATATATATATATATATATATATACACACACACACACACACACACACACACACACACACAGTATCTCACAAAAGTGAGTACACCCCTCACATTTTTGTAAATATTTGATTATATCTTTTCATGTGACAAGACTAAAGAAATGACACTTTGCTACAATGTAAAGTAGTGAGTGTACAGCTTGTGTAACAGTGTAAATTTGCTGTCCCCTCAAAATAACTCAACACACAGCCATTAATGTCTAAACCGCTGGCAACAAAAGTGAGTACACCCCTAAGTGAAAAGGTCCCAATTGAGCCCAAAGTGATGATATTTTGTGTGGCGGGATCATGCTCTGCTTCAGTATGTCACAGTACATGTTGGCATTCATGGTTCCCTCAATGAACTGTAGCTCCCAATTACCGGCAGCACTCATGCAGCCCCAGACCATGACACTCCCACCACCATGCTTGACTGTAGGCAAGACACACTTGGCTTTGTACTCCTCACCTGGATGCCACCACACACGCTTGACACCATCTGAACCAAGTAAGTTTATCTTGGTCTCATCAGACCACAGGACATGGTTGCAGTAATCCATGTCTTTAGTCAAGCACCATGGGCCCAATTTGGACATTTTCAGTTAGGGGTGTACTCACATTTTTGCCAGTGGTTTAGACATTAATGGCTGTGTTGAGTTATTTTGAGGGGACAGCAAATTTACACTGTTATACAAGCTGTACACTCACTACTTTACATTGTAGCAAAGTGTCATTTCTTCAGTGTTGTCACATGAAAAGATATAATCAAATATTTACAAAAATGTGAGGGGTGTACTCACTTTTGTGAGATACTATACACTTGTGAGATACCCCATGGAAACTGTTGCCTTTTTTCACATATTTGACAAGCAAACATTTGATCATCTTTGAAACAGTGCTTATTAATGAAGTTGATATACTTGAACAAAATCACAAGGAAAATTAGCTTTTTCAATCATTTATTAAACAGAAATGGCAATAGCTGTGATATTCTTCTGTGGAAAAGTAAGTACACCCTTGGCCTCAGAAGCTAGTACTGCCCCCTTTAACAGAAATGTTTGCTTGTCAAATATGTCAAAAAAGGCAACAGTTGACATGGGGTGTACTTATTTTTTCACCTAACTGTGTATACACACAGAGACACACACACATTGATCAGCCATAACATTAAAACCAACTGACTAATCTTGTGTAGGTCCTCCTTGTACTGCCAAAACAGCTCTGACTGGTCAAGGCATGGACTCTACAAGACCTCTGAAGGTGTGCTGTGGAATCTGGTGCCAAGACATTAGCAGCAGATCACTTAAGTCCTGTAAGTTGCAAGGTGGGGCTTCCATAGATCGGACTTGATTGTCCAGCACATCCCACAGATGCTCGATTGTATTGAGATCAAGGGTATTTGGAGGCCAAGTCAATACCTTGAACTCTGTCATTTTTGCAGTGTGGCAGGGTGCATTATCCTACTGAAACAAGCCATGAACGTTGCCATAAAGGGGTGTACTTGATCTGCAACAATGTGTAGGTAGGTGGTACGTGTCAAAGTAAAATCCACGTGAATGCCAAGACCCAAGCTTTCCCAGCAGAACATTGCCCAGAGCATCACACTGCCTTTGCCAGCTTTTCTTCTTCCCATAGTGCATCCTGGTACCATTTCTTCCCCAGGTAAGCGATGTACACGCACCTCCACATGATGTTTATCATTTATCCTTTATTATTTTATGGGCGACAACTACAGCTATATTTATGCACTGATTAAAATAAAAATGTCATTATTCATGAAATTGTTTAGAACTTTAATCAAATTTAATTCATGTTCAGTGGTAATGAGACCTCATATCAGTTTTTTAAAACCAAGGTTAAAAACAAGAAATTGGCATTTTAGAGGTAAATCCGATCAAATAGCACTCACTTTGCTGTGAAGAACTTTTTTAGGGCACATGGTATAACAAATCAACCATTGAAAGAGTGCTCAAAGCAACTAAGAAGTTCTCACAGAAATATAGAGTTGTTTTGGAATATATCACCAAATCAACAAAGAACATGTTCCAAGCTGGAGTTGTGTCTGGTGTGGACTTGCAAAAGGATGCGAGCTGGATGACAGGCTTCATTACCAGCTCGGCTCAGCATTGCTGTTAGAGTCCCTCAGGAGCCCTGCTGCTGCATGATGGGACAGTTTGCTGGAAAGGTCAAAATCAGACAAATCAGCCCCACACAAAACATGTTAAACTGCTGGTGATAGAGCCAGGCCTGGAGCCTTTTGCTCTGCCAAAAATGAATAGCTAGTTTGATAGGTAGGTGGATGGGTGGACTGTAAGTATGATATTGTTCCAAGTCAGAATAAATTAAACTACAATCACTTTTAAACCCTCTTTGTGTTAGGATACCCTTGTGAGCACCAATAATTAATTCATTTATCCATGCATCTTCATTTTTCATCCTGGTTAGGAATGCAGAGGATCTAGAGACTATCCCTATGAACACTAGGTGCAAGGCAGGAATTCTTTATGGGATGCCAGTTCATTGCAGGGCAACATTATGTTATTTTAATTTAATTTTATTTTATTTGGTTTGTTTAGGCTGAGCATAGAATGTATACTCACAGTTTAAACGGATTATAACCATCTTTCCATTGCTACCGGTCATGGATTTCCCCTCAAGCTGAGTGCCAGAGTATTCAGTGCGCATGAACTGCTCGAAGCGCAACAGTGTGCGCTTCAGGGTTTTCATTGACTGTGTTTACTGTTATGCATGTGTTTTGTTTTGGTTTTTGGCCTGTCTCTGCTCCTGTTATGTTATTGGTTCTTTCCTAATGTCTCAGCTGTTTTGTGTTATCCCATAAGATTACATTGTATATTTAAACCCCTTGTGTGTCTTTGTTCTGGGCGAAGTATTGTTTCTGTGTTTTGCCGCCAGTGCGTTACCAAACCTTTGTTCTGTGTTCTCTTTCCGGTTCTTTGACCTTGTTCCCAGTTTCTTGGGTTTCGTATTCTGCCTTTGCCCTGTCTACACTGTTTGCCGATTGCCTGACCTTTTGCCTGTTTTTGGCCATGATTTTGCACTATAATTTGGATTTGTCTGCCTGCCTCTCATCGTTAAATGCTACGCTTGCAGCCGTCTCCAATCCCTGCTCACGACACTACCCCAAAGCTTGCAAATATTTTTTCAGTTTGACTACTGAGTTCATGAAAGAGTGTCATTTCCAGCAATGTCTTTAGTTTTATATAAATTATTGTTGATGGAACAGTAAGATCTTCAGCATATTCCTGCTCACAACAGGAATAATTTACAGCCGTCTGTTCAGTTTCTGCTATATTGACTCTGCTGTAATAACAATGACTAACCTTGTTATATTATATTCTAACAATTATCACTGTATTAATTAATTTAGCACTGATTGTGCTGCCTAAAACAAAATTAAAAGTCATGGGTAACATTAGGGAAACATAGTTTAATTACTTTAACTATTAGATTTATAAGTTGTTGTTTGTTTGTTGTTAAAGTAATGTTGTAAGCATTTTTCCTTTTAACTGAACTGAACTGGAATTCTGAAATTCACAGGACCAAGGCTGAAACATTTCCACTCTCTTTCAAAATGTGGCTGAGCAGCTCCAGAAATCGTTAAAGCTCTATCTCTTTACACTCAGAAGAAGACACCAGGTGGACAGCATTGATCTTTCCTTCAAGCTCTCTTACTGGCTCTGTGCTACACGTCACCAATTGTCTGGCTTTTTCTCTTTCGGCTATTAAAATATGGTCACGAATTTACAAAAGGTACTTGTTCTCCCCTGACCCCCGCAAGGTACCATCACTCAGCAGAAAACATTGTGAAAATATCAAAGGGAAGTGGTGCCTGACAGGGGAGAGGTATAAACAGTGTAATGATTTCCCCAGAGTTTCTGCGAAGAGCCAGTGTCACCCGAAAGCGGCATAAATGGTGACATATCCTCACTTAGGATCGCAGGGAAATCGAACACTGACATTCTTTTAGGGCCTGAGCCTCCTCATCAGCCAATTACTGTGGAAACTGGAGAGCACACTTCTCCTAGCTAGGGCTAGAATACCACAGACCTTCTGAAATTGGGACTGTTTACATTGCCAGAACAACCTGAAGTGGACAGACCTTGGGGTTTTCATACCAAAAGGTCATTTTTATGAATGAACTGAAGCTTCTCTTCACCAAACTCTAAAACACACTTAGTTGTAATAGTGCTTTTTCTGCAGA
Organism: Ictalurus punctatus; assembly: GCF_001660625.3. NCBI lineage: Eukaryota > Metazoa > Chordata > Actinopteri > Siluriformes > Ictaluridae > Ictalurus > Ictalurus punctatus. The sequence continues at coordinate 19,048,986 of NC_030420.2, forward strand.
CTACTTTCTAAGATTATACCCCAGCCTCCTCTTTTTGGTATGAAGGAAAACACAAACAAGAAAAGCCCCACTTGAAAAATGCCTCCACTTAATAAAATCTTACATAAAGTCTTAAAATAGCAAGACAGGTCAGAGAGGATGGATGAAAGCAGTTAAGTTTTTAACATTTAATCATTAAGATGTTGCATTTACACAAGAGCCATTGTGTTAAATTTATGCATTGCACTACATTTATCATGAGCAGGATGTACAGTCTCAGAAGCCAGAAAATAATGTGTTGTTTAATAAATCAGGTGGCACCATGCAGGAATAAATTATTATTTTTTTAACATAGAAGAAGGTTGAGGGCAAAGAACAATCACCAGCACCTGTTCTCTTGTGTCTGGCACTATGATTCACATCCTCTATAAATAAAATGTCCACATCATAGGCCACTATCACGTTTAAAACTGGCTTATGTAAATGGTGTAAATGGTGAAAAAACAAGCACACAGGTCTAGTCCAAAAGAGTCTTGTTCCAACTCAGACAAGGAAATGTTTCACCTGGTGCAAATTAAAATGGATTGTTTAAACATATTTTCCACAACATCAAATTTTACTTGAAGTTGCAGGTACCCTCAAAATCTCCACAACCGCAGCGCCGATAGTTTTACAGTGAGGTTAAAGCCTTTCCCCGGTTTTTTGTCTCACTAATGCATCTCCTCCACACTCCGATGCTATGCGGGAAGAGCTTGGATGCAGCCCCCTTTTCCATTCCCTCTGAAACTAATTAGTGCTGAAGGCTGGAGCTGGGGTGAGACATAGAAGAGTTGTGTGTGTGTGGTGTGTGTGTGGGGGGGGTATCTTTTTCTTACTGCTGCAAAGAGCATTCATCCTTGAAATAATGAATCCTGGGCAGCCGCTTACTTGATCCTGGCATCAAGGCCTCGTTATTGGTGTATAACTGTATGATGATTTCCATTCAGTTACTTTTACCTCTGTCTATATGCCTGTCAGAAGAGGTCACTGTTCATGTTCTTCTCTGTATAGCATTTGTGCTTCCGAAATACAGGCTATGAAGCTCTTAAACATTGGTGTGGCTTTGTAGTCCCACACCAAGGTAAAACTTCAAAGTTCACAGAGACATAAATTGCTTGTCAACAGATAATGGAGTATTTTGCAGTTGACACCTATTCACTCGACATACAAATGCTATTGGTTGCACTCTCACATTGTGTCTTCCTTTGTTTTGAGGGATGGTTCAGGAGGCAGTTAGGATGGACAGACTTGCTCTCTGTGCCCTGACCAGAACTGCCCCCCGCTCGCCTGCAGGGCCTGGATCAATAGCAGCTGAATGCCATCTGCTTGGGGCAGCAGAACACCACCAGAAGTCTACACCATGCATCTTCTCCTATTGAAAGGTTATTTTTATGCGAGTAAACAATTCATCCTCTAGCCTCTGCGCTTTTTGCTCATTTACCCAACACCCCTCCTCATCCCCTCCTCGACTGATCGATGCAATATGCAAAACGGGCTGAAAAAAAAATTGAATCCTAAGAGTGAACCTGATGCCCAGGTGACAGCAAATCAATTAGCCTCCCTGTTAAACTCTGACGTGTGGCCAAAGTGTTTCATAGCCACACATGCAAATCTTCTCTCAGCCCTTCCAGAGAAATTCAAATCCTTACACTCTCTTAACACCAGCTTGAAATTTTTTAAGCACCCTGATAAGAAGGTGTTACGCTCAGGTGCTGGACCTTTTTTTTGAAATAGGCCCAATTACTGACACCCCATTTCCTTCCCTTATATGCACTTGAACATCTTCACTATGTTGGTTACCGATTATGCATATTTATGACTTGCTGACAATGTAGTGTGCCTGCCCAGATTGCATCAGAGCATGAATAAAGAGGGGAATAGGACGTTCTGATGAGATGATGCGTGTGTGTTTCGGAGCATCATCGCTTGCCTGACCTCTCAGCAGTGGCGTCCTGGGAGACGGATATTTTCACGGCACGCTCTGCTGGCCACAGAGAACCTGTTACAGCTCCAGGGGGATTGTTTGACTCTTATTAGATTTTCTACAGCACAGCTATTAGTGATAAATGTACTGCTGCATTCACTGTCAAGTTAATCAATGCTGCCAAAGTTTTGTTGCCCTAACAGCAATCTATAAAGCAAGACCGTTTCGTTCTGTCTTCCCCCTTCATCCCCCACTCTCTTTCATGACAACTCTGTCCACCATTGGGGCCCTTTCAGAAGTCTGGTTCTGCTTTAAGCAGCGTGTGCTGGGACAAGCACGTGCTTGAGCAAAATCCACAATTTGAAATACTGTCTTAAAAAGCAGGGCAATTGCTGTGATGCCTGGCCTGTCAAAGAAATTGTTTAAAAACCAGAGTCACTCAAATAGATCCAGTTTGATGGTTAAAACACTGGCAAATCGATAACTTCACAGATGATAGAACGTTGTCAAGTTGTCAAGTTGTCAAGTTTTTTTAAGTGCAGTCTTGTTGACAACAAAACCCTTATTTTCAACAGCTGTATAGTGTAGCTGTAAAAAGTTGAAAGGAGTGGGATCAAAAGATAGGAGGAGTGATGAGGCAGGGGAAAAGAAATAAGACCTAACTCTCAAATGTATGGCACTGTCATCAAGCAACCACTGTGGAGACTGCTAAAACAAATGACTACTGTACACTTTTAAACACAATTATAGGCTTATGAAATATGAATTTTCATTGATTTCTTTTCCCCTCTTACCCATGATCATTCAACTGCATGTATGTAATACTTGGACATAAATTATGAAACCCTGCTGACATTTATTATTATTATTTCTTTTTTTTTGTTCATTTGTTACTGTTTGCATTGACATTATTTTTGTCTTAACATTTTTATTTTTTTTACCAGGACGTAATGTTCTCCACACAATCGCTGATAATTAATCGTGGCTCCATGGCAGCAAAGGCTCCATGTACTCTGCCCAAGTCAGTGAGGGGCTAGTTGATGAGGACGCACAGAGGCACAATTACTGGCAAAGAGCAAGAGAAAAACACTGTAACCTGGCTGGAGAATACCGATTAACCTTTTTTCACACAGTTGACAAATGAATTGCATCAACAGGACACGGCAGCATTTATCAACGCCTGTCCACACTTAGAGACCTGCTTCAGCTAAAGAAAAATAACAAGTTTCTGCTAATAGAGCAAAGCTGCATGCCACAGTACATTATGTTGTCACACACTTTGTAATCTGATATCAATCTTGTTTGAATCCCTTCTTGTTGAAATAAAGAATTTATATATATATATATATATATATATATATATATATATATATATATATATATATATATATATATATATATATATATATAGCTATAGCATTATTTAATACTTTTTAAAAAGTATTACTATCATACTAACATAGTTGGTCATGCAGATTTGGTCTACTCTGTTTGTACAACACGTGGGATGTATTCAGAAACAAGTAATATGTTGTGTGAAATTGTGCTTTTGCTACTAAATCTAATAGAAAATTAATGAATGCATTTAATGATGTATGTAAAATAGCAATGTTAACCAAGATAGAACTACTGTATGGAAGTGCAGTTAGTGCACTCATACAATTAATTTACGTTAATTTCTCCATTATTAAATTTCAAGACAAACCATGCTTCACACTGCATTCATTTACTTAAATTTCATTATTCCATTATTAAATTTCAAGAGATCCAACACGGCACGTATTTGGATTTAGACACTAGTAATACTGACCTGTCCCAAGGCTGTCCCTTGTCCACAAAAGGTCACTTATCTGACATGTTACCATGTCATTTGCATTTAAGTGTGCATTTTATTGACCTTTACTTTCAAGATCCTGACTGCCTGCCATTAATGCACTACGCGATGTGATGTGTTCACTCAGCACATGCGGCAATTGTCAATTAAAGGCTCTCTAATTGTGCCTCTATTCAACTAGCCCCATCTAATATGCTTGCTTTACAATTAAGAACATTGGCCAGGCTGTTTATTTTTGCCTTTTAATGAGGACCTGGTGACAAATGGAGCCACAAATCATGATACAACTTGTGACCAACAAAGGCCTGCACCCTCATCAATTCTGTTTTATTTACTGCATTTGTTTTCTCACGTACTTTGGCCATTTCAGAGCTAATGGGCAAATCTGCTAACAAGAACTAAGCCTTGTCCCATGCTTATCCATACATATTTTGGGACAATAATCTGAATCAAGACCAAGATGGGATTATTTTTCTTTATTAAGTGACCAGTGTCCTTGGGGAAACAAAACAAAGCAAACAATTAATCTTTTCGTTCTGTTTGTGTGGAGGAATTGGCCCTGACTGGAATGAAGGTGGTCTCTACCTGTAGCAGGCTAGACTGGAATAATGAGGCCTGTGCTGGGGAATAAATGGACTCCTGTGAGAACCCAGCTGACAGTCCTGCTACCCCCTCCTCCTAATAATATGGCCTATGCAACCATCGCCTATAACAAAAAAAAAATCAAAAACAAACAAACAAAAAAAAAACCCAGAGTATAATTAACTAGATTCAGTGAACTAATTGTAGGGAGCCATTAAAAAGCAACCAGAGAAAGTACATTAATTGCTATTTCTAACAAAGTGTTTAATCAAATTAAGTCAGACTTCACTGTTCACAGTTGGATAAGCAAGAAAATCCTATCCCAGCATTCCCTTTATCAATAGGTGCTGGGGGCTTGTCTTTGGACAAATTGTTACATTAGAGTTTCTTTTGTATACTTTAAGCAGTTTAACAGTGCATTACAGGACGCTGAAGCTCTGCAGTATATCTGTTGGCATAGGTCTTTGCTAAAAGGAATTAGTACACTCTGACCATTTTGGAAACTTATTGATAAAAATGCCTTTTTTTGTATGACCTCAGAGAGTCACAACGGATTATAATCTGCTGTTTATTTTGCAATTTAGTACAGAATGTCTAATGAACCCAGGTAAAGTATTTTAATTGGATAAAAATACAATTTTAAAATTGGAAGATAAACAAATAAACAAACAAATAAACATACAACAACAACAACAATAATAATAATAATAATAATAATAATAATAAAAAGAAATAGAAGAAGAAGAAGAGGTAGTAGTAGTAGTAGTAGTAGAAGAAGAAGAAGAAGAAGAAGAAGAAGAAGAAGAAGAAGAAGAAGAAGGAGAAGAAGAAGAAGAAGAACCAATATCCATTTTATTTAGGTTATAAGCTTTGTAGTGGAAAAATCACACGCTTGAGGATACTGGCAGGTGTGTGTCCAAATAAAAGATGGAAGTAATCTTTTATTTTAAAGATCAGTCATTTGTAACACTTTTATTTCATTTCTCCATTTTGACTTTCTCCAAATCAAAATGGCATGGTTTTCATGGTACACAAAAAATAGTGGCCACATCTCAATTTGAGGAAGTATTAACAGAGGGCCATAGCAACTAGTTTCACAGTCCACTGACAAAAAACAGCGCAGACTATGATGTCCTACATTCCTGCACCAGCTTCCCTAAAAACCTGTGGACTCATGAGGGAGAGAGTGAAGGGGGGAGGGAGTGAGGGAAGAGGAGCCGAGCTAAGCGGGGCCTGATAGAAACAGTGATGGATTCCAGTTATTAGCAGATCAAAAAGATGGATGGCTCTCTGCTCCACCCAATCAACATCATCATCTAGATCTATTTAAAGATAGTCCTTGTGCTAATCAACTTATTTAAGCTGTTGATAATATCAGAGGCCAGAATAATCTGCTGTACCGGGCCTCATCCCCTCGATCGATAAAATCACTTGAGCCAGCGCAAACAGAGGTAAGTAATGACTATCCTGGTCATTAATATTATTTAACAGTCCTCGTCAGAGTTAATGAAGAAGAAAAACTACCCCAAACCTGCATTGGGCCATTATGAAGACTAACGCAGCTCAAAATCAGAGGGTTTGTATTGCAGACATTTAATTGTAAGTTATGTATAGCATGAAGAGTCTCTGATTACATAGCCATCACATGGCACTATGTACACACACTTTCATTCACACCTAGGGGCAAATCATGCTGCATTTGACTGGAAGTCAAAATTCATTATTCCCTACCTCTGACCAGAAAAAAAGGGAAGTAATTCCCTTTAAACTCATATCAAAGCAAGTGACATCAAATCAACATGACTGCTCACAGCATCAGCGGTAAAAAAAAAAAAAAAAGTAGCACTTCTTAGCCTTAAATGAGTTATACTGTACAGTATATACAATTATTTGCTTTAGCTCAATCAACATACAGACATATTCACTTGTTCAATCTAAAACATTGACTACAAAGTTTGCTGTTTTGAGGAAGACGCCTGGAGGAAACCCACAGAAACACAGGGAGAACATGTGAAAGTTACCTGGGCTCAGGATCAAATGGGGACCCTGGACATATGAGACACCAGTGATACCTGTTGCCCCACCATAACACTCATGTTCAAACATACAATACAAAAAATTAACAGTTATTAATGAGAGGAGCCTGTTCCAAAAATATTAAATATATAGTAAGGTGCATGATAATACTCTATTCTATACTTAACCTGTTAATTACTATTACACTGTACAATTTATAAAATTTAAATATTAATAATACCTTGTTTTGTTATTGTTGTATTTATCATAGTTACATTAATAATACTGGTACACATAAAAAGTTGAATAATTCTAGATTTGTGAGTGCAGACCATGCCTTCAATGAAATGACATTTGGGTTTTAAGGAATGTACTGGAACTGGAACTGGGGCTGGTTATGGAAACTTCTTCAGCTTCAGATGTGGGCTTCATGACTTATAAAAATAATAGTTTATTTTTCACTGTTCTTTTTAACAGTATATACAGTACATGCCTTCAGATAACAGCAGCCAGTTATCTGAAGACAATGGGTCCAGGAGGCCATCAATTAAATATTCCCAATGATCCCTTTAAAACCACAAAAGTGGTGCTTTTTTTTTACTCCTCCTTTTTTCACCTCAGGCCCATCCTGAGGACCGAGGTATTTGGACAGGTAGCCAGATCCAGTGACAGTCATTAACAACGGCTGGGCCAGAATGAAGACAAACTGGAGACAAGTCTAGTTTCCAGTAGAGCTAAGCTGCTTACAAGATAAATACTCAGAGGCTGACCCTTCGGCCCATGATGAACAACCTCTCATGTTCCAAGCAGCCTCTAGCTACAGCTCAGGTTGGGGTGGGGTGGGGAAGAGTATGGACCAAACCACTGGTCATAATGCAGAAAGCTATAGGGTTTCAAGTTAAAGATATGGATGAGAAACTATAAATACACATTTCATAATCACATTACATGATTATGTAATGTGAAAAATTAGCATTTATTTGTTTAATAGAGCCTTTTATTCATTGTTTATTTACTGAAGCATCTTTTTTATGTTCTTCATGTAACAGTTATATTCAGAAATCAGGGTTAAAAAAGAGTGTAAACTTACAAAATTCACTTACAAAATGATTCATAACAAACAGGCCCTCAAGCAGCCTGTGAAATGAAGTAAGACCAATTGGAGAATGCAGACAGCAACTAATGACCAATAGCATGTAGACAATGTTTTTGTATTGCTTTCCAAACAAAGACCCATGACACTGTATCTAGGCTGTCCCAATAGTGGAACCAAGGTCAGTATAAGGTCTATTGCCCATCCTAATTACAACCAAAACACAGGCAGTTCAAGTGCCCTGGGGTCAAGTACAGAAAAGGTGTGGAGGAGGAAACTGAGTGGAATAGAGCCACATATCCATGCAGGCTTTCTGAGATTGGATTAGGGTGAGCCACAATATAGTTAATGAATATATGCTCAAAAATAAAAAAATAAAAAAATATATATATATATATAATTATTTGCCTGATTTCTTCTGTTTTTGTCTATATCTCATACTAAAGATCTTCAAACAAAATACAACAAAAATAAAGGCAAATGGGTAAACACGCTATACAGTTTTTATTATTATTATTACTATTATTATTATTATTATTATTATTTTAATTTTTTTTTTACTGAGGCAAAAAAGTTAGCCAACACCCACTACCAATGTGAAAAACTATTTGCCCCCTTAAACATAAAATCTGTTTGTGCCACCTTTAGCATCAATAACTGTAACCAAACGCTTCCGATAACTGGAGATCAGTCTTTCACAACACTGTGGTGTTCTTCTTTGCAGACGTGTTTTAGTTCAGACACATTGTAGAGTTTTCGAGCGTGAACTGCTCATTTAGGGTCGTGCCACAGCATTTCCATTGACTCAAGTCAGGACTTTGTCTAGGCCACTCCAAAACTTTAATTTAGCTTTTTTCTGAGCCATTCATTGGTGGACTTTTTTCAGCTTTGGATTATTGTCGCTGCATAATCCAGTTGCGCTTGAGTTTCAACTTACAAACTGAAGACCGGATATTCTCCTTTAGGATTTTCTGGTAGAGAGCAGAATTCATGTTTCCCTCAATTATTGCTAATTGCCCAGACCCTGAAGCAGCAAAGCATCATGCTTGACCATAGGTATGATGTTCTTTTTTGTGGAATTCTGTGTTTGGTTTATGCCAGATGTACAGGGACCCCTGTCTTCCAAGCAGTTCCAATTTCGACTCAATCCACAGAGCATTCTCCCAAAAGGTTTGAGGATCATCAAGGTGTGTTTTTAAATGAGCCTTAATATTCTTCTGGGTTCGCAGTGGTTTTTGCCTCGCCACTCTTCCATGGATGCCATTTTTGCCCAGTGTCTTTCTCTTAGTGGAGTCATGAACAGTGACCTTTATTGATGTAAGAGAGGCCTGTAGTTCTTTTGATGTTGTCCTTGGCTCTTTCGTGACTTCCTGGATGTTGCTGTTGCTGTGCTCTTAGAGGAATTTTGGAAGGTTGGCCACTTCTTCATTTGGAGATAATGGCTCTCACTGTGGTGCTTCGGACCCCCAGAGCCTTTGAAATAGCTTTGTAACCCTTCCCAGACTGATGTATTTCATGTATTCTTCCTCATCATTTCTGGAATTTCAACTTTGGCATAGTATGTTACTGGTTAAGACCCTTTAACCAACTTCATGCTGTTGAAAAAGTTATATTTAAGTGATGATTTGATTGAACAGGGTTTGCATTAATCAGGCCTGGTTGTGTCTAGTCCAGCTGAACCACATTATGATGCAGTTTCATGGATTTGAGGAATTAGTAACTATGGGGGCAAATACATTTTCACACAGGCTCAGTTGGTATTCAATAACATTTTTTGCTTCAGTAAATAACAATATCATTTAAAAACTGTATTGTGTGTTTACTCAGGTTGCCTTAATTTTATCTTAGATTTTGTTTTAATTTCTGAAACTATTTAGTATGAGATATACACAAAAACAGAAGAAATCAATACTTTTTCACAGCACTGTATATATAGTGTATATAGCTATATGGCACATTAGTTATCAACTTTACTAGACCTCTTTACTGTTATCCACTTTACTGATTCTCCTCAAGAACTTATATAGTAGGCTCTGGATATTCAACTTGTCTTCCTTTCCATTACAGAGCAAGAAAAGAAAACAGAAGAAGAAAAAAGGGTTGGGATTTTTTTTTTTTTTTTTTTTTTTTGCCTGTGCACTCCTGCACTACATCTAAAAATAAGCTGATAGTAAAGGTTTCTTGCAGCTTGTAGCCTCCCGGCCCTTAACCTCTCCCAAAGTTGTAGATGAAATGTCAGCACTGGACCCTCAGGTATAAGTTAGCAGCCTAACTGGACAGCGCCATGGTATGAATCACTGTCATTCTAAATGTAGAATCAGCAATTCCAGAGCCTTCCTATCTGGAAATGTAGAAGGGAGTAAGAGCTGCTCCAGGAGCTTTGCTATTGATTTTTTCCTCTGAACAAAGAGACTTTCTCAAATACATGATACATCATAATCATGTAATTTGTACCTTCGAGTCAACAAAAAAAATCCACAAAGAAGTCAACCTGTAAAAGTATTTACTGCTTCTACTAATAAACAAACAAACGAATAAATAAATAAATAAATAAATAAGCTTCGAAAAATACAGTGCAGAAAATTAAGAACAGATCTGATTCCTCTGACTGTTATTGTAGGCTATATGCAATGTTTGTGTGCTGCTTTTTTTGGCATGCTTTTACCTTTTGAGATATCCAAATACTTGTATTTTTTGGAGCTATACAGTATGTAGCTGCCAATATTATTGTTGTTGCTACTGTACTTTGATTACAATTATTTGTGCAAGTTAGCCTTCTTTGAATTTGATGTTTATTTTGTTATTATTTTGTGTCTGAAGTGCTTCTCAGCTCTAGCTCATATTTAGTTGTAGTTCTCTGCTCTTTCTACAAAATCTTGCAGTTGATTCTGTCAGCAGTTGTATCCTTGACAGTTCCTTAAAGCACTATGTTCTTGGATCATATTCTGCCTCACTTGCCAACTGAACAAATGCTATGAACTTAAATGCTATGAAGTGAGAAGAATAACAAAACAGAACTAGAAAACTCGTTTTTCATTCCCATTTTTTTATGCACTTGGCATGGTTACTTCTAGGAAAATACTATTCCTGTTCTACATCTGCCCAAAACAAAGCAATTTCTCTCATGTAACTATCAAACAAAAATTGGTCAACACTTTCCAAAGTTTTCTATAACATTTTTATGAAATTTCTGCCAGTTTCTGATTATGTATCTCTGCCAACATACTTAGACAGTGCAAAAAAGAAAAAGAGAGACAGATAGAGAGAGAAGATAAAATAGAAGAGAGACATCCAGGCTGTCTGATCCTACCTAGCAGACTCGGCGGTGCATGCCACACTGCATCACACCCAGTTTGCCTCCTTTTCCCAGACAGTCTGAAACACTTTTCCTGATCTGTTTCATCTTGATGTATTGTCAATATATAGATTGTTGTGCTCTCTAATTCAGTGAAAAATCTAGTTTTCCATTAGTCTCTGCCTTTCTAATTTTTGCCACCTTCTTGCCACGTGTAATTATTAAAGGCAGATTCAAGAAAGCAATTACTGAACTTACGGTTTGTATCTTTAAATCTTAATAAGCAGCAAGCTCTTGTCTTGGGAGAGCACAAAATAATTCAAAAGGTCTTTGTAGTTGCTCAGCAGGAGAGTCTGCAGGGTTTTCCCAATCCATTGTAGCAGAAGTCACAGTTCCTATGCTTAAAAAACATTTTAATAAACTCATAAAACATTAATGTATAACAAAGCTGCCGTAAAATAAAAATTAGCTAAATGGAGACTTAAAACCTCGGGCCCTGCTTATATGATGCTTATATGTGTTTGGATTTTGATTTCATACATCAGGATGTCTATGAGTCATTAACATAGCCAGATAGCATGCGTTATTTTATAATACTTAAGCTGTTATATACCAACTAATAAATCATGAGCCCTAATTATATATTTGCAACTCTTACTATCAACCTATATTTAATATTATTCAGGGAATGTGCTTGGGGTCATCATTTGCTTTATTGCTGATGGGCTTTTTTCCCTATTCTAATGCTGCAAAGGGAAAACTGTCAAGCTAGTTTCTGACACACATTTGCATTCTTCAATGACAAGTGACACCACTGAAAGGCCACAGAAAACTGTTTATTGATCACTGTAAAACTATTCAAAGGAGCAGATAAGGCTATATCTAAAGGAGCTTGCTTTCATGAAACACATTACAGGCCTGTGTGCAGCGGTGGGCTTAAAGAACACAACTTCATTAAATCATGCCACTTGTATTTATATCGCTGTAAAGATCTCCCAGATTGGTGTGTATAGATTGTGATGGGAACAGGCCTAGTGTTCATCAGGCCTATTAAGTGTTCAGTGTGGCCATTCATAATCTATTGCATACTAAATGCTGGGGATGTCACAGCGCATTTACAGGGTGAGGAGCTGGAAAACGGCCAGCTAATGAAATGGGAGGAACTTGCAGCCAAAGCTGTTTGACACTGTCAGCTGCCCCCTTCTCACAATTACATCAATTCCCATTGCAATTCTGACCTTTTCCTTCAGAGAACAAAGGAAATATACAAGAAGCACTTAGATTAGGACCTCAACTGTACTTCCATAGTGGAAGGTACCATAGTGACTTTGGAATAAATGTTTGATTCCGGCTTAAGCACACACAAAAAAGCCTAATCATCGATGAGATTTCTGTAGAATTTCTATTCAAACCTAATAATATTAACAATGCAAAGAATTATATTAATGTGCCACATTGTTCTTTTCAGAACACTATGTTTCTGACCTGAACTTGCGAAAGTAAACTGAATGATTATCTGTTGTTTAGTGCAATAAACAGGTGGCAGAGGCCTGTCAGAGCTCATAAAAGGCCTATCAGAACCAATAATGCACCAGTCACGAGTCAGTAGCCTGGCTCTCAGGATGGGCAATCATTGATTAATGTCACATAGCTGATAGATTTATGTATGCAAATGCCTCAACTCAATCCCTCTGCCGCCATTTTAATTTACTGTGGCATTTGTTGTGCACAGGAACCTGTCTTGTCAAACAAGGTCAAGATTTTAGGGAAAGACCAGCAGGATAAATGGACAGAGGATATGTTTGGCTGGAAATCATCTACATTTTGACATCATGTTTATTCATTTTGATGTCAAGCGAGCTGACAGAGATACAAATGATATAAGGCCGTTAACGCTATACCCGATCAACTTGAAACAAGGGCAAGGTATTTCTCAAAAAAAAAAAAAAACCCAGATAGAGCTACTAAACTAACTAAACATGAATGCTGGAGTAAGTTTACCAGTGTTAAAAACGCCAGCTAGGAAGCAGTCAGTCAATGTATAAATGATAGGTCTTTCAAAGAAGCCAACTTGAAATAATACTAGTAATATGATGATTTAGACAGGTAAGATATATTGAATATCAATATTCAAGTAATAATATGTTCAAAATGATGTGTACAATAAATAATACTATAATGATAAAATAGACTATTTGGAGGCAAATTCTCAGTTTAGCAGAAATTGCCTTAAAAATGTGTGGTACATGACAAGAAACATTTTAATCTGAATTTTAAACGTACGGAGTTCTATTCTTCAGTGATAAGCAGATTTATTTATTCGTTTATTTTGCTTAACCCTACGGTAGTTAAACTGCATTTTAAGGTACTACACTGACAAATTGGTATACAAGTTACACATCCATAAGCGATTTTTTTTTTTTTTTTTTCAAATAAAAAGTATTCTTGAAGTCCGCCTGTGAATATCTGGCCATCCTATTTTCTCTTGCAAAACTTCCATCAGCCGAAAGCTGTATATATATACTGTATAATGTTTACGGTACACATAGTTTCACTGAACTTTAAAAAAATAAAAAATCTTTTAGTACAATGATGAATGTGGTCCCATCATATATTTCCCCCCTCACATTCATGCCATTTCAGTAGCTGAATTTTAGCAAGGTATTAAAGAACACATGACCTCATTTTCAAAAGCACACTGAATAGATTTTGGTAGTCATCCTGATACCTGTCTGCATTTAACCAGAAACTGTGTATTTTACCCTTTATAAATACAGTGGCACTTATCTCATCTGTTCCCAACACCTCCACACTGCTAAAATAAAAGGTCAAACACAAGCAGACCTGTAGTAGAAGATTTAAATTCTTTAACTCACCCTAAATAGAGGGTCCAACATTTGTTAACAGGGATGATACCACAGTGTAAACCAGAAGCAGGGCATTTTAGCCTTAAACACACAGTGGTACTTATCTCCACAGTGGCCCTGCCATCAAAGGGCAACCATGAGAAGATCTGTGCAAGTAGACCAAAATTAAAGCTTGAAGCAAGATCTCATAAAAAGCACAAAATGAGCAATCATAGGATCATCTGGGAGCCTAGCAGCTCTGCCATGAACAGATAAGGAAAATGAATTAACAGCATTCTGGAGCTCCTTCCTTATCTCTAGTGCTGTAAAATGACATGCACTTTTACAAAACCAATAATACTATTTGACAAAGAGAAAGTTTGAATTTATATAACAGAGCTTGCTCATATCAACATATACATCAGAATTCCAGGGTTAGTTAATGCAAGACAAACTAACTCCTAATTAAGATTACACACCTTTTACAGTGCTTAGCCTATAAGACCCCTAGCCCTTGGAATATAATTAAGGTATGCAGTTATTGCACAAGAATTTTCACAACATATAATATTGTACTTGTTTTGATCAAAAAGTAACCATAAAATTAAATCACTTTCCTTTGTGACCATGTCTATTCTATTACACCTTAATTTCAGCTACAAAAAGTAGAGTAACTGTTTAGTGTTTGTAGTGGCAGAGGAAAGAGAGATTCCTCTACAAACTCCTAGAAGACAGCACTGCTAGAAACATCCACAAACAAATTATATTTTTTTTCCAGGAGAACCAGGAGTTGTGCACATGACAAACTGATGCAATTTCAGCAATGTCGCAAGAGCAGGCTGATATTTGTCTCTTGCTGGTGTGCATTATTTTCAAGTTGCACACAACTTTCCAGATTTGAATCGCCAGAGGTCCAGGGGCTCTTCTCTTGACAGGGCACAAATAATTACCACACTCTTTCTTTGCTGTAGTCCATTATATTGCTCTTCTTATCGGTGGGACCTGAGTTGCACTTGATCAAGTGAGGTCACAGCATTTTGACCATAACATAACACTGCTATTTGGAGATTTGATACAAACTGGTATAGGGTTAGTAGAGCAGGGTTGGTGTTTTTATTCCAGCCAATTCCACAGAATCCAAAACATAGACTCTCAAAACAAGCGTGGACGTGGACTAAGACATTTGGGTAATACTTGAACGTTCTAATATAAACTACTTATTGGTCTGCTCTATGTAACTAGTCTCAGGCTGATTTCCAAAAGCACCTACCTCTAACTATTAAAGGGTTAGTGTCCAAAAAAAAGTACATTTTTGTCATCCCATCAACATGTATGTAAACATTTGTTCATTCATTCTTCTTGTCATTCTCTATATCCTGGTCAGAGTTATAGCAGATCCAGACCCTACCTTGGGAACACTGGAATGCACTCTAGATAGAACAAAAAAATATCATGCCTCCAGGACTGTGGTGCATAGGCAGTATAGGACAGCAGGATTGAATGGGAGAAGAAGCCTAAAACAGTTTTATCCTTGGTTGTTAATTTATATGACTATTTAATCTCTTATGCTGCAAAGTACATGCAATATTTCCACAACCAAAGCAAACAACTTCTGCTGCCTGTTTGTGGACAAACATGAACAACTGCATGCAACAGTTGCATGGAAGTATTGTATTAAACACAACATGTCTATTGAAACCACCTGTGTTTAAAAAACAGAATGACACATGTGTCATCGCATATTCTCAAAAATGTCATGAGACATTTCCATAGCAGGCCAATAGGGGAGAAAAGAAAAAAAACAGAGCTTGTAATGATGTACTGCACAGAGCCACTTGCACAGAGATTCTCTTATGCAATGTGCAATTCTGACAGCTTGTCAATATGACAGAGACCATGAAAAGGAACGTGCATCGGAGTTTTTGACAGCGGTTTAGAGATGTACAGTATATGCAAAGTGATGAAGGACTTATTTGACAGTTTGTTTCACTGCTCAGTTCCTAAAAATGCTAAGTCATGATGTGTCAGGATTCAGTGAGATTTCAAATTCATAAGTGCTTCATTTCCCCCAAAGGAATCAAGATGAAAAATGATTTCTAAAGATTCTAATATATGTATAATTATGTATTTTTATCAACTATCTGTTAGATAATATCAAATACTTTGAGAAATATAAAAGGGCATTTTTAAAACACATTGTTCAAACCCCAAGGCCCCTAAACCTGGGTAATGTTTTGCTAGAACTGCTTCTGAGCAGAGTCTGAAATAAACTGAAGAAAGCCCTAAGCATTTATGGAACATTTAGTTGAAAGCATTTTTTTTTTTTTAAATGCTGACACATATTACAGATTTATGTGATCAGTAGGCTATTCCGTGACTCAAAGCTTTTACATTTTACAGACGCTGATTACAGAGCAAAACACTTTTTTTGCAGAACAATATTTAAATTTGTGCCGTAGAATAACCCTCAACTGCTAAGCTACACCACTTGATCGGATACAGCTCTGATCCAGACCTGTATTAGCCAAATACAATATCCAACACTGTCACAGTGTGAATAATACATTTTTATTCAAACAAGCTTACAAAGTACTTTACAGATCAAATTAAAGCAAGAAAAGCAGAAAAGGAATAATAATACCTGAAAAGATAAATAAATAGATAGAAAATAAGTTCATTTTCATAGGGCTAACAAGGCTGCCAACAGTGTCTTAATGGTGAGGCTTCATCCTTTGAAAGTTGGAGGTCCACATTCTGCATTTTTTTTAAAAAGTAAGTTTAAAATAAAGACACAAATAAAAGAAGATACAACTGTTTAATACTGAAGTACATTCCTTTATTAGCATGTCGGCATTGTTTCACAGGAATGTAAAGTAAAAACAAATTGGGGGGGGGGGGGAATCTGCTTTAGAACAAAAGAAATCAACTATTTTTTATTTTAAATAGTTTAGACTAAAAAGCCAAATAAAAAATATATATACGTGTATATAGCAGGAAGCAGCACAATGTGTACTAAGTACTATAGCGCTGTTCTTTGTGTACAGGATCAAATAAGAAATAGCTTAATAAAATGATGTGTGCTGAATTTACTGGATATGAATGTAGAGTTTAAAAAATAACAATAAAAAAATGTAATTAAAAAAAAAAGGCATGTCCCTTGGCGAAAGTGAATTATGATGGATTTCAGCGATGCTGCTTGGACATTTTAAGACAGAGCAGTAGTGTATCAATAAGCAGTAAATGCAATAACACTGCCCATATTTCCTTCTTAAGAACAAAGGAAAGACAAATGATCATAACACAAAAAAGGCAAAAGTACGGACTTAGCCATTAAAAGATTTATAGTGTTTTATTATACTGGTTTTCAAGTGGTCATTAAGTCCATGCATCCGTTTTGAGTGATTATGTTGTACATAAAAATTAAGAAAAGAAGAGCAATTGGCTCCAGTGCTTTTACAGAGGAGTTTGTCTGCTCATGCTATAGCTTTGGCTTCAGGTAAGAAGGCTTCCCAATACTTTATCAGCTAAAGCAACAAGAAAGGAAAAAAGAATTAAAACCACCATCTTAAAATATGCTAAACTTTAATACAGAATGGATTGTATTACCCATGATTTACAAACGAAACAAATGATTCTTACCTGCTGCTGTGTGTGTACAATTGATTCTAGATATTTAATGATGACAACCTTGAAGTCCTTCACTCTTTGTTTCTAGTAGAAACAGGCAAGAGGAGCAGGCAATATGGTCATGACATATAAAATGCTCAACTAACATAAAAGTAAGTCAGAGTGTTATTATTAAGAAAATGAATGATTCTAAATTATCAACAGTGTCAACTTGTTCACACAGCATTTTTTAATTTTATTTTCTGAGCTTGAGATGAAATCACTGCATAGTAGAAACATCATTCTGTCAAAGCAGAAATCCCCAACATGTCAACTAACCTCGAATCTCCCCACTTCCCGGCGAATGTTCTTTGATATCTGCTCGAAATCTCTCTCTCCCTGCTGTACTTTTGCTTCCCACTAAAACGAGTCAAAACAGACAAGAAAACCACCATGCTGACAGATATACCAGACTGTGTCTTACGTGCGATGCTATAAATGACTTGCTGTAAAACATTAAAATTAACATACAGATGGTATTAATAAAGCTGTGGAATATATTTTTAGTGACAAACAACAGGAAGACAGGATGGAAATGATAAGAATCACATTTTCCCCATTTAATTATCTTCCAATAAAAAAAAGGACATGTTCAAACTCAAATAATAAAGATTATCAACCCACAGTTGCTGTTCGTTGATAACCTGTTCACAATTATATTGATTATAAAAGCACTCAAGCTTCACTTTCATGTTAAAGCATGGCACACGGTGAAGAAGTAGTTAATCGGCATGGAACTATTTCTCATATATTTAAAGACATATATTATGCCAGTGAAACACACATTTAAAAAGGACCAGATCTACTGGTGAAAGGAGAAAAATTAAATAAAATAAAAAAATCAGAGCCATGGGTCCTACCTCCTCAATCTCCTTTGCGGGGCATGACGGGGAAAATGCAAAAATTAAAAGTGCCTGATAATGTTCTGTGGTCAAAGTAATCAATAATTTATGAATTCTTATCAAGTGGAACAGTGCTTTCAGTGGCGTTATGAATGGACTAAAGCAAGAGAAAGGCAGCAGGCTTCATTATCATCAACACCAGGGCTCTCGGTAACAAGTGTTGATGCTGAAAACAGAGCTGGGGCTTCTTTTCTGACATAGAAACTTCAATTTTACATTATACTTCAAAGCTTTGATGCACTTCTTGCCATGTTTGCGATGAAAGTAAAAAAATTATAGTGTATTTCAAAATGAAAAACTGTGCATGAGCAAGTGATGTAAAATGTCAATCTGTTCAAAAAATGCCAATAGTGCTCATGTTTTACCTCCTGAATCTCATCCTTGGCCTGCTGGAGCTTGTCAGGCTTGTTGGCATACTGTAGCTTAGCTTCAGCTTCTCTCTTCCGTTGGAGCATGAGCTGAGCGTCCTGCCATTTGGACCATGTTTTCATGCGCTGGTCAAACACACCCTAAGGAGCATAATCAGCCGTAAGTGTGAGCTTTAAATGGGGCCCTGAAGTTGTCATATTTGGATCAGAGTGGTCTTTGAGCAGAAGCAAATACAAAACAGCTCCCTTTTCCTAGAGAGTTCTTAGTGCCTTGCTGAGATATGGGCTATTTTCACTTATATATAGTATATGTTTAGTATTAGTGATGGGTTCAGTGCATTCCCATCAAACTGGCTAATACATTTATTACCCATTAATCAGCCATGTTCTGTGAAGTACATCACCATAATTATCAGCATGCTTCAGTTCCTCCCAATTCACAAAGGAACAGAAATGTAAGTTCTTCTCACCTTAACAGCAGTGATCAGTCGTACATAGTCACCAAGTAGCTCAGAGAACACATAGAAGTCAGCATAGGCCTGTTCTTGATGCAGCTGATCAATCTTCTCCTCCACCTCGGCGAGCTGGGAGAGGGCCCGTGACAAAGCCGTGTGGTCCTCCGAATTTCCCAGCATGGCGGCACTCTTCGCAAATGATGCAGTGTTAACTGATAACTCTGGTGAAAGGACAGATGAAGTGACTCTGACTGGGTTTACGGAAAAATTGGTTAGTACTGCTACTGAACCGATAAAGTCAATCAGATAAAGGGGCAAACGGCCTTGACTTACAATTACTAAACATGCCCAAGAGAAACAATCACAAATTTCATTTGTCAGTTGGAACCTGACAGTACAAGTGTTCACCACTAATAGAAAGCAGGTCAGCAAGTCATGGGACACAAGATCCCTTGTGGCCCAGAAGTTTTACTACATTCAAATCTTTTCTGGAGAGGACACACTTAATTGTGTGTACAAATTCTTTGAGACAGTAAAGTGCTGCTATTATACATTACAGGCATCATATAATGCAAGCATTCGAATGGGCCACAGTAATTTACATATGCTTATACAGTGCCCCCAGAATGTATTCAGCCCCCCCCCCAAGTGAATGTTTCGCTTTTTGATATACTGCAACATCACATTTGTTGTCCATTTGAATGATATATAATTCAGCTCATTTTGAAGTGACTCTCTACAGAAATAAAATTAAACAAAGTATTCAAATGTCTTCAGAATTAATTTTTAAAATGGCTAAAAAAAAAACCCAGCAAAACTGATGAGTATTCACCCTCCTTTCTTTTAGCAATCTAAATTTGGACTAGTATTTAATGTAAAATAAAGTTTTTACAGATTATGTCAGATACAAATCTGTAATTGCTTTAAAAGTACAATTCATAGTGAGTGAGTGAATAGTTATCAATTAAGCAGTTAATGTGCATATACAGTTGAGGCTAAAAGTTTACTATACACCTAGGCTAATGACAATTTTTCATGACTTCAAACATTTAATTTTACCATACAATTACTGTGTTAAGTCAACTAGGCTATCTATGTTATTTCCAAAAGAGGTCATTTATAAAAAATAATAGCCATGAGATTTATTTCAGCTTCTTTTTTAAAGGAGTTTTGGAGGTCTACAGTTTTTGGCTCTTTTTCCACTGGCTCTAAACACAGCCAAAAGGTGCACTCCCAATTAACAACCAATTATGACAAGTGACCAATCAAAGGCTTCTACAGTCATTACATCAATTTCTGGAAACTTCCAGACTGTTTATTGAGACCTACAACTTTCACCCACTGTAATACTTATATGAATTACACAGAATACCAAACATAATAACAAAGCAGTTATTTATGAGGGAATCTCTCTTTATACACCATGTGTTAAACAGAAGATTACGAGCATAACTGTGTTGTTACAACAATTTTATTAATCATTATACCACAGTGCTGTTGAATTCTCAATTCTGATTAGCTGACAGACGTTCTGAGGTGCGCAATTATTTTTTAATAAATGCACAGCAAAAGTAGTTTCACTCAGGTCTTGACCGCATTACATTTAACTGAACTAACACAAAAGTTAGGCTATTGTCCACCACAGCACACAGATCTAACAACAAACAAAATGACAGAAAATTATGATTTTCCAGAAATATGTAAGGAATAATTGACGAGACGACGGGCTGTTGAATTATTAGAAAAATAACGCGCACCTGAGGTGGTAATGTGACCACGATGCGAAGTGTAGGCTTTAGCCATTGATGCAGTTATTGGGGAGAGAGAGAGAGAGAGAGAGAGAGAGAGAGAGAGAGAGAGAGAGAGCGCAATAAAAAAAAAAGAAAGAGCATGAGAGAGCACGTGGGAAAAGCTGGCAATCAATATTTATTTATTTATTCACTGTATTCGTTGTACTCTTTCCAATAACTGCATATCAATGGCTCAAGCCTCCGTTACTAGATCTAAAATGACGTTTTGGAATTAGCAAAAGAGGCTTGAGATGGGATGCGTAATAAATTAGTTCCACACACACAAGGGCATTTTAAGGACAAAAACCTGACAAATGTCTTCAAATAAAACATCGGAACAATGTGGTATAAGCGGAATAATTGACTCCGGTCTGGTGAATTAATATAAAATAATGCACACCCGAGGTTTCTAATAATTCAACGGACCAGAGTCAATTATTCCTTACTTAATTAGCTTTCACATGTTCTGAATCAATAATTACTGCATAGAAGCAACTGTACAAAAGGTACAAAGGTAACACCTATAATATAAAACGAGAATGTAACAACACTAAATTAAAACACTAATAAGTTGATAATCTTGCCAAATAACTGGTGTATTCACTACTTATTAGCTATGAATTAATGTCTATGCAACCCTGGAATCTTACCAAAAACCAAATTTACAACACAAGGTATGTTGCTTTGCTTTAAAACATGTAAGCCAAAGCTTAAAAAACAAACAAACAAACAAAAAACATAATTTTACCTTTCCTGTGGCAAACCAGTGATTCCACACTGGCATGTAGTTTTCTGAGCTGGATGTCAAGGTTCTCAAATTGCTGTTGTTTCTCTTCGAACCACTTTATATACAGAAGTGTCAGAAAAAGGAACTATAAAAATTATGGTCAACATCAGAAAGCATTAAGAAAATATAAAAATGTCAATGAGGAACTATCATTAAAAAAATTGACATTTACAATAATTTTTGACAAAGTCAAATTATAAAAGCTACCATTGTTACAATGGTCCAGAATTTTCAGAAGTACTAGGTATAATATTGTGCATGTCTACAGTTCACTCTAAGCACAAAGGGTAGGAGACACTTGCCTCCATGTCATGGCTCTGTCTCTCTCTCACTAGCGTAAGGATCTTAGAATTCAAGCCAGAGAGCAGCTCATTAATTCATCTCATTATTCAAGTCCAAAAATCAGCCCCTTACCGCATCCGATTCATTCATCTTGATTGTCATTTTGTTGACAGCGTCGGCCGCTTTGTTTACCATCCTCAATATTCCAGCCCCACTCAGTGCCTGGGTGCTAACTGCTCGCGGCAGCTAAGATAAAATGACAAATAAGGGCAAACAAACCAGTTAACAGGCCGGGGCCTAGACCCAATCCCGCAGGGAGCTTCACTCGCTCTTGTCTCACATACACCTTACGCCTGGACCATGAAAAGCCTGTGGTTTTCTCTACTCCCATACATTTTAATGCTTGATTCAATTTAGTGCATTTCGCCCCCAGAAAATTCTCAGGAGGGCCGACGGGCACAAATAGCTTTCAGTTGCCCTCGGACCATTTAGCCTCATAAAATCACTGGGGTTTTCTTTTACAATTACATTAATGTAGTTTCCTCAGGAATGTAGTAATCCTCTAGAAATAACACCAAGTGTTGACCTTAAGTGTAAAGGACTCATTCAGTGATCTAAGCAAAGTGTTATACGCAAGAATTTTGTTTATAACACGTGAAAAACACTGGAAAAAAGGAAAGAACTCAAATTAACACATTATGAAACATTTACATTAACATGATCAGGAATGATACCTCTGTGTTTTCCAAGAATTGAATGACATCAGGGTCTTTTAGCAGAGCAGGATGATTCACTGTTCTCATCAGATATCTATTAAAAGAGTGAAAAAAATATACATTGTTTAATTTAAAATGCTTATTTCAAAGCCAATATTAAAAGAAACATTAGTCCAATATGTTTTCACCACAGATTCCTGTGAAAAGTATAAAAAAATAAATAAAAAAAAAAAAAAAAAAAAAGAGTAAAACCTAGAACAAGTGAATTTTTCTCAAATTTTAGACAGTACGAAATTATAAAACTATTTCTTGAGCCTTGAAAAATCTTATGTGCACTGCTCAGAATTTAAGGGGCTTGGCAATCAAGATTCAGTTCTTTAACAAATGAAGTCTATAAGCTGACATCCAGGGGCCCTGTCCAAGTCACTGACCTTCACATCAATCAATGGGCTGATAAAAAGGGCAGAGAAATGTCAGCGCCTCACTTAACTTTAAGTTTTATTCGATTCATCAGACAGCGCAAAACCAGCAGTACAGTGGAAATCGTACGGGCGTACAACTCGGTGAACGTGTGCACTCAGGAGAAAACTGCCAGCATGAGCCTGCATTGAACACTGACAGCATGAACCCTCCTGAGCTTGGTGATAATTATTTATCTAATACTTGTTGTTTAACCTTTCGTCCACAAAAGACCAGAACACAGATGCTCTTTCCATTTGAATTGTTTTCATGTTGCAAAAATAAAAAGGTTCAGTCAGTGCTTGATGTGTGAAGAAGCAGAAGAGTCTTTTTTTTTTTTTTCCTTTTAAAATACCTTTCCAAAGCAGCTCTTCTTTTCTCTACAAATTCCACAGATGACAAGTCCTCTTTTCCAACCTTGACTTTTGTCATTCCTGAAAAAAGGTTTGAACACAAAGTTACATGAAAGATTACAATTCTGAAAAAAACGACTTTAACTGATCATGTGACACATTTAAGGGCAAACCACCGCTACTTCTTTTTAAACATACCCACAATGCTTTTCTCTGGTGCCGGTGGAACTATATAGCCAACGTGCATGTACTTAGAAGCCAATTTGCTATGCAGACCCAGGAAATCACTGAATCTCCTTTTCACAGTAAACTCATTTCTGCTGAACAGGTTCAGGGATGTCTGAAAGAACGAAAACAGTAGTTCAGTGTACAGGCTCATTTTCAAAATAATGCTCCACTACAGGGGTTCCCAAACCTCTAGCCCTAAATAAAAAATTCCAGATTTTCAATTTAGCACTAGTGCAACACTTGAATATTTCATTATGTCAGTAACATATGGGCAACAAATTGCATGTCTTGACACAGCTTTTCAAAAGGTCAGGCGGTGTGTTTGAAAGGGTGCATCTCTTTCTGCTGTCACATCCAGATTCAAACAGTACATTAAGGAAAAGGAGCCTGATTTATACTTGAACAAAGTTGGACTTTGTGTGCACATGCAGAAGCAGCAGAACGTGAACAACATTGTTCACATACTTGCCTGCATATCTTATGCACATCTGGAGGATTAAAAAGCCACATTCTGGAACTATAGCTGGAACGTCAGAGCCAAAACTACCCTGTCAGGTTTCCAAGTAGAATTGTAAAATGTTTAGTGATCTCATTCACAGCAACATTAAACACACTGACGAGCTCTGATTCTCATTAAAACTTTCTGCCGTTGGCTTGATTGTGCTGTTTTGCCATGTCAAAAGCTGCTTCTCAAAATCAAAAACTCTGACCTTGCATTCAAAAGTATTTACTAATCTAGAAGATCCAGAAAACTGGTAAACAAATCAGTAAGACTGAAATGCTACATGTGAAGTTTTTAAGTCAAACACTAACCATAATAGTTAAACCAGTTAACACACAATAGCTAGAACAGTACACAAGTATGGGATTTGAGACACAGGGCTAGTTCATATAGCTGAGGTAGTTGGATAGGGAAATTTGTTCATATTTAAAATCACTGAATTCCTACACTAGACCTGCATGTCAGGATTATGAAAAGGCTAAAACAACATGTACACACTTAATTTAAATGTGGCTTGTAATAAACTTCTAATAAAATTTCAAAATACAAAATCTATTTTCATAGTTACAGCTATATTTCGAATAATAATTTTCAAATTATTTGTGAAAGAAATGAATAAAACTAAAGAGTAAATTCTGACTTTCTCTTGCAACTCCATTAGTACAGTCATGTGAAAAAATAAGTATGGAAATTGTTGGCCTTTTTGGCATAATTGGACAAGCAAACATTTGATCCTCTTTGAAGTTGATATACTTGAACAAAGCTACAAGGAAAATTATCCTTTTCAATCATTTATTCAACAGAAAGATCAATAGATGTGATAATCTTCTGTTGAAAAAGTAAGTGCACCCTTGGCCTCAGAAGCTAGTATTGCCCCCTTTAGCAGAAATAACTTCTTGTAGCTGTTTGCATAATTCTCCTCCAGGTTTGCTGGAATTTTTGACCACTCTTCTATGCAATATGAAAGCATGCACTTTGACACAAACAGTTGCAAGACTTAATAGCAGACCCTGTAACAAAATTTTGGGGTTCTTGAAGACTTCTTTTTGCATCATACAGTCCGCTCTTAGGCTGAATTTGCTGGGACAAATTTCAAATTCTCGTTCGAAATCTGTGACACTTATACATGATTTTCTTCAAATAATTTACAGATCTTTTTAAATCCCTTTCCAGACTCATAGACTTCCACAACCTTTTTTTCTGAAGGCCTTATAGAACTCTTTAAGATCTTGGCATGATGACACACACCTCAATAACAAAGGGAACACCAGACACTAGATATAAGAGGGATATAAATAAGACAGGTTCCACCCGCACTCCATAAGCATGTTCTTATCACTGGCACCCAATCTTCAACACCTGATTATAATTTTATGGATTTGAAGGTGTGATAAATGTAGGGGTGCACTTACTTTTTCCATGTGACTGATCTGGTTTTATTTTTGTTAATGTAAATTGTGAAAATTACTACAAAATGTTAATTTTATGTGTCATTTGATAGTGTATAAACTTTATTAATAGACACCATTTCAAAGAGGATCCTATGTTTACTTGTCCAAATATGTATTTAAAAAAATAATAATAATAATTAAAAGAAAATTACAATTTATTTCCATGGCGCGTACTTTTTATTGTACACATGACTGAAAGAGGAAGAAAAAGAAGAAGAAGCCTTTATCGGTCATACATACACATTACAGCACAGTGAAATTCTTTTCTTTTGTTAGGAAGTTGTGGTTAGAGCGCAGGTTCAGCCATGATACGGCGCCCTTGATCAAATCAAAAATCAACCAACCACTAGTCTGGGAACCCGTAATCAACTATAAACTTTTAACAGAAAATCCTCACCTTGGTTGTCACCTTATATGCCATATAAGCATTCATTCCATCACCTTAAAGAGAAAAATAGATGCAAATTGAAATCCTCAGGAAATTATTATTTTACAGTCATTATTTTTACAAAATAGCTGGCTGTCGAGAATGAAGCTCATTAAAATGTATTCTTTCATTTTATGAAATGATGGGCAGAGATACTGTACTGTAGGTACCTATTAATGATGTCAAACCAATTATATCGATTGGGGTTATATTAAGCAGGGCTACTATACAATCATGCATTGTTGATATTAATACATCATCATCTTAACTGTGGGCATGTATGATTAAAATATGTTTTTCGGCTTCTGACTGGCTTTGTTAAGGGGTGAAACATGGCTATTTAGTGATTGTACAAATCCCTAAATGAGTAGTTCCCAGCCCTGTTTCGAAACATTCCTGCCTTAACATACCCACATTGACACAGGTGGGGCTTGGTAATGAACTGTTTAGTAAAAATCAAATGTGTATTACTGTGGGAAAACAACTAAATATGGAGGTAGAAGTATTCTGGGGCCACTGCCCTAACGGATGCATTTCTAGAGAGAGCTAGAGATCAAATCTTATACCTGATAACATTTGAAAAGGTCTATTGATTTCCCAATGTATAGCACCCCATCACCACCCCACCCACAAACCAGCTAGCCATACAGAATGGCCTCAGGAGACGAAAGCTGCTACAGATGCCAAAAGGGTGCTTTACGAATGCTACAGCCGTATACAGAGCGGAAGCTCAACAAAACTTACCCACTTTCTCCGGATCAGATACTGTTATCTGCATATCAAAGGTGTCCCCTTTCTCTTCAGCTTCTTCATCCTGTAGAATAAAAGGCAAGTTACTAGGAAATCAGCCTCCTCAACAGGAACTAGGGACAGGAAATGAGTCTGCAGATTAATAGGAATTACAAATAGGAAAAGGGTCATCAAACAATTGTGCTGAGCATGTCTGAAAAACTAAACCCATTCACACAGACACTGTGAGGTTTACTTTCTATCCAGACTAAAGATAGAAAAAAGATGTAAGAAACAACAATGTAATTCTTGTTGATTCTGACAAGGTATGGTTTTCTAAAACTTCACAATGCCAGTGAAACAGGCCACACTTCAAACACAAAACAAAACATTTACTATTTGCTATACTCTGACTACATTCATTTATCATTCCTTATGTTTCCAATTTTATGAAAGTATGAATAACAAAAAAACATAATATAGGCAGGAATGGTATTCATGCTACTCAATTTTCATACTCTTCAACCGGAAGTTACGTTTATATGACCATTTTATTTATTATACCTTCCGAATTACATTATATCACAAGATGCTTTACCTCATCTAGAGATCCAAAGGCTTCGACTGTTGGAGTGATGATGCCTGTGGGAGTGACTGGTGTGATGGCAGGAGATGGACCATCAGACAAGATGGGCTCCCTCTCTGGACTGTCCAGTGACACCTCCTCTGTTGCTTCTTTAGAGATAAGAGGATAAAATAAATCAAATCCAAATAAGAGGTGACGATACAGACATACCATGACACAAAACTAACCATCATTAACCTAATGCTTTATCGATATAAATAATTATATGATAAATCACAGATCAGAAGTGCTGTACACTCCTTTTTTATATATAGGGCAGAGCGACCACAATTACATACATCAGTAGGTACATTGCCATATCGTTATCTTGGGTCATCATATTATAAATTTTCCATCCCATTCTGCCCTGAAAATCATATACTAACTCCAAACTATATTGTTTAACAAACTAATAAATAAAATCATTCAGCTACAGAATAAAATGTTTATGTCAACAGAAACATTATAACATGTTATAAAGGGCCTGTAAATATGCCTTCTCAGCACTGTTATCTTAACACACCCATTAAACTTCTGTGTTTGTTCAAGTCCTAAATACAGAACCTACTTCACTCCAACATTCAACCACAAATTACATACCAGGAAAGAGGTCCTCTTGGTCATCATCTAATAATATTTCTTGTTTAGGTCCATTGGTGTTTGTGCTGATGTCTTCTGCAGGCAAGCTGGCTGGCTGTGGAGATGTGGGACTGAACTGAAAACAAAATATAAGCTGTATTATTAACATGTCTGTTAACTTGCTCTGGATTAACATTAGACATTATAAACAATAAAGTATCTCTGTATTAATGAAGGCAAATTTAAAGCTGAAAGTATGTTTCATAAGGGGATTAGAATGTTGTGACTGCTCACTAGCTTTCAACATCTCAGGAGTATATCTGAATTTGTCCTGTCGGTTAAGTCAAGGAGAAACAAAACTCGAGTTAGCCTACAAAGGTACACTTCATTCAGATATCAGTTGTGTCTGATATGGATTTTAAAGTAGTTTTATTGAGCTGCCTGGCACACAGAATGCCAGACTTTACACACTGACTGAGCCTGTTCTATAAGACATATATATATTCATATTCTTTTTACAATTATGGCTGAGCCATGTTGCACAATGTATTGGACGTTCAATATTTTCTTGATGTTTCAGTGTGGCAAACAATTCAGTAAGTTAACATTATGCTGATGTATTATGACTAGACTAATCAATGTGCACGTCCTAATTTGACTCAGATAGACTATGAATTCATATTGTAAAGCTTAAATACCAAAAGGTTTCCACTGCAACTAAGCAAAAGAGAGACAGAGAACCTGGCAGCATTAATGTTCCAACATGCATTTGCTACTCAAAACAAAGAGAATTACCACATAAGTTGACATGAATTAAGGTCAATTTGTTTTTGTTATTTTTAATTGCTTTGATTTTGGTATGAAAGTCACAACTGTGGTATTGTGGGAGATCTGCAAGGTTTTATTTAAGCCATGCAAAGGCTAAACCAGTGGTTCTCAAACTTGTTTAGCTACAATATCTCATTTCTACATACAGTACCTTATCTTCAAATGTAAGTACCTTTACAGGACTCAAACTTGTTTTGAGTAAAATTTGGCAAATGATTTCCACACTATAAAATTAGTATTTATAACGATTAATTATTAATTATATATTGAAGAATGCAATATATATTGTATGTCAGCTTGAAAATGAATAGATTATTTAGTAATAAAGAGAGAATTCATTTTTTTACACATTTGACTTGAAACTGGTTGTATTTTGGAGTTTTCCTTTAAACTTGTCCTATATTCTCTTTTGTAAAAAGGTGTGGGATATCTATCCATCCATCCATCTATTTATTTATTTATAAGCCACATCTAATTTTCTACTTTGTGAATAAAAAGTTCTCTAATGCAAGAAAAATGCATTGAAATTACAAAACAGGTTTTGGTGCTCAATAATTCTAACTTATTAAATTAATTTTAATCATAGTAGTGGTTCTAATCATATTAAATGCATTCTCTTTTTTTAAGTGACTACCATTTTCTCTTAAAAGACACGATTATCCTTTTCGACAAAGTACCTCTTAGAGGTTCGCCTACTCCTTTTCCCCCAATCCTGGTTTTGACAAAGTATTTGGAACAAATGCATGACAGGAAAAATGAAAGTATTCATCATGTACATTTAGAATGTAGTTACAGACTTCTCTGCCCTTTGCCTCAAAGACTCTGGTAGTCCATTACATAACACAACATGAGAGGACAGTTAATGTTCACACCCAAACTGTTTTTCTGTAAACAGTCCCTATGGCATATTGCCCAGAAGTGCAACTTTTCACAGGATAACTGACAATAAGCTCAATCAGAAGGACACGTTTTACACCTCTAAGCTTACCCCCTCCTCCTTTTCCTTCCTTCCTCATCTCTCTGCTCCAAAACTGCTGAGATGGTGAATTCTAACGACCCAAATTATATCTTGTCCAACCAAACTGGAAGACTGTCACATGCTCGCTGCTGCTGTCACCTGTCTAGTCCTACCATTTAACAAGGTCAAATTACAGAGGAACTACATTCAATTGTGCAGAGTATTTACTTAAATGTATGAGGGCTATGTAGTCTTGTTACCACTAAACACACTCGCCACTCACTCCAACTGACCATTGTTTTCTTTGAATTGAGGCATTAATTGTCTAAGGAGAAAAGAAAGGCATTTAGCAACTCATTCGTCTTAAAAGCTATTACTCACCCATAAAGGGTTCAATTTAACGGTCAAAACTAACTAGTATTACTTTGACATATTATGTTTGCAACATTTTTCCGCTCTATTCTGAACATACAAAATTCAAGTTTGGTTCGTTTAAACGGATGTATTATTAATGTTTAAAAAAACTAATGTGCAGTTAATGTTTTTGTTTTGTTTTTAAATGAAAATCCTCAACCGCGCATCAAATGTATTAGTCGACCTGACAATATTTGCGACTGTATTAATCCTGCGTTAATCGAACGCACAGTTGATGTACAGTTATGCCGCCCGCGCATGCGCATTAGCAATGTTTGTGGGCTAATGCATTTAAATGAAATGTTGTTGACTACATTGTAATTACACAAAATGTGGGTTGTTACACAAGGTACCGAGTCAATAAAACGTGAAACTTCCATACACGGCAGCACGTATAGTTTCCAAACGTTTGAAGCTGTGTCCGTTGACTTTCTAAGAGCAGCTGCTATGCTAGCTATTGGTTTGAACAGCTAGCCACCTGGTAAATGTTCCTACCTGCTCTATTGTACTGACGGCGCTTGCAAAAAGGTCTTCTCCGTCCTCCACTTCTATAAAGTCTGCCTGTCCTGCATCTGCCAACGGTGGGGGTTCCCTGTCTTCCGCCATCTTCTCCTAACAGTAATAACGGTGAGAGCAAACTCTGTGATTAGAGACAGGAGGTTCCCAGGCTGTCATGTGATCCGCAGGAACAATTCAGTCTTATGACAGTTGTGGCGCTTTCATTGAAAACACGCTCCGCCCTAAACAGCATAAGAGTGACAGCCAGAATAAGTCTTTATTATTATGTGACGACTCTAAATCACTTCAGTGATATAAGAAAAAATATTAACAGCAGTATAACAGTAGTATAATACTAAACAGTTGGGGGGACGCAGAATATAATGACGCAGGTTAGGAAATGAATATTTGAATATAATTGAATCCCCCTACCTCCCCTAACATTGCCTCTGCCCATGTCAGCCATCCATCCATTTTCTGTACCACTTATCCTATCCCAGGGGACTTGGGGCACAAGGCAGGGGACACTCTGGACAGGGTGCCAATCCATGGCAGGGCACAATCACACACTACAGACATTTTGGACATGCCAGTCAGCCTATAATGCATGTCTTTGAACTGGGGGAAGAAACCGGAGTACCCGGAGGAAACCCCAAAAGGACGGGGAGAACATGCAAACTCTGCATACACAGGGCTGTGGCAGGAATCGAACACCCAACCCTGGAGGTGTGAGGCGAATGTGCTAATCGCCAGTGTTTGCCCATGTTATATGTTTTATTTTGTGCGGTTGACAAACTAGAAATGTGTCAATTAAAAAAAAAAAAAATGTCATAAGATTGTACCTTATTAGGTACAATTAGACTTCAGAGCAGTGTCTTATGTGCATGAATAACTTGGACCTAGATTTCATAAAGCTGTGCCAAAATATGAAATCTCTTCACAAAATCACCTGTACACCTGCAGCATCACAAATTATTACAGTGCTCAGAATATATATATATATATATATATATATATATATATATATATATATATATATATATATATATATATATATATATATATATATATATATATTCCTTTCCAGTATAGGTAACCTCTCCAAGGTCATTGGAGTTGTTTCTCAGACTTGGGTAAATTATGCACTGATATTTTAGTGTTATACTGCATTGACTCACCTGATTTTGAACAATAATTAACCCCTCAAAGTAGCTGACTGAAGTGTGGATGAACAGGGCTATGACAATACATAGGCAGTGCATACAGTTGATAGGAACAGTATTTTTAAAGGAACTGAAAAGAGTATATTTGTAGGAACCATAGCTTTTGGTTCTAAACTGGATCTCTGTTTAGTTATTTCTAGCATTTATAACATTCCCAAGAAAATACAAGAAAATACGGACTGAGAGACGGCCGCTTTCAGGCATCTGCAGGCAACAAAAAATGACACGGGAAAATACATGCAATGAAATGCAAGATAATGAATTAAAACATACCGATATATTTGAACTGATATGCCTTTCTTCATAAGTGTTATGTAGAATGTTCATATTATTCTGACATGACTGCAGCACCTTCAGTAACATGCTGAGGCCAAAAGGCCAAAAATAGACTAGACAGAATTACTGTCTTACATCTTCAACACTGTTGAAATGCTGAGCAGGAGATATCTCATATATATAAATTGGTTTGCCCTCAAAAAATATAATTAACATACGGATTAACAAATAATTATTTGGAACAACTGCTGCTCTTTTAAATTCAAACAATAGAGAGAAAGCAAAGACGAGACATCTCCAGAGCTTTACTACACTGGAAATCTGTGCTTATTTATTGTCATAATCTACAACAGGTTCAAAATTTGTTATGCACACCTAAGCACTTTGTTTTGTGTGTGTGTGTGTGTGTGTGTGTGTGTGTGTGTGTGTGTGTGTGTGTGTGTGTGTGTGTGTGTGTGCGTGTTTACCTAGTCTGGTATTTTGGCTTCTATGTCTGTTTAAATTCTACTTAAATTTTTGCATTTGCTTCTTGAGAAATAATTAAAGACATACAGAGTGTCTTGAACAAAAAAGGTCCAATCTAAAATTTAGATTTTTCTGCAGACTCATTTCTTTGCAGTGTTTGCTATAGGTACAGGTACTATAGCTATAGGTCCGCTATCTTGGTATGGCAGTTGGGCTTGCTAGCATGAGCTGCAGTCTGCAGTGGCTACAAAACCGAAAATTAACTAGAGGACACTCATTTATACATACATTTTTGTTGTAGGCCAAAAGCTTTTAGTAAAAATAAAACAAAACCGTATATAAGGCATCAAGCAATGTGTGCGTGTGTGTGTGCGTGCATGTGTGTAACTGCTACATGTAATAATTTCTAGACACATTAAACAGCTTGGACTTCTGGTTAATTTGTAATGTACAATGTAATTTGTCATTCATGGTGAATAATTCTAACTTATTTGCATTATATCAATGGGATATTTTTCATTAGTCATAATCAGAAAGTGAATTAGTAAACTTCACAGAAAATGGTTGAAATTCCCCTTTAACTTCATTTTTTAATTATTTGTGAGTAGGGTGGAGTCACTCTACATCTTACATTATTTGGGAGTGGGGTAGGGTAAGCCATATATTATAGCTTTACTTCATTTGTCCTGCTCCACTTTTACCCTCCCAGTGAACATTTATTGTGTTGGCTAGGAATCACTGAGCACACAAGTAACTAGCAGCTGAGAAGCTAATGACACCTCCAGCTTAAAAACAGTTTTGTAAACTACAAGTGTTAAACAATACCAGCGGTGCTGATAGAGTGCTGATAAAGTCGTTTTTCTTGTGAAAATTAGACAGTATTCACAGTATTGCCACCAAGATTTATTTATTATGGACTGGAGTGTTTAAACAAACAACTTTCCAGTATTAAGTAAACAGTTTGTAAGTTCTAAAAATAATATATTTGGGGGGGGGGGGGGGGGGGGGGTGTTTTGGTTTTGTTTTTCTATGCAGTATTTACATCAAACACTAGGTGCCACCATCCTGCAAAATCACATCAAACCAGAATTCCTAAAAGAAAACATACTATGTCGTAATTCTCACAGAGTACTACTGCATTACAATGACATATGAACAATTTGTTTATTAAAATACATTAATATGTAAATACAAAAAACCTGATAAGCACATATATAAATATACAGAATAAATGCAATAATTGCGGTTATAAAGTAATGAAAAAATACTGCATTCATTGCACAAAGCATCTTCTTTCAAATGATTTACTAATAGAGATTTCAAATTTAGTACTTGTAGGGAGTGAAGTATATCGTTGGCACCTTAACCAGAGATCGTTATGAAAATCTGTAATTATATGTCAAGAATTAGGATTTTTAATATATGAATAATGTTAAAAGACACTAAAGCCCCAGAGCAA
This sequence comes from Ictalurus punctatus, assembly GCF_001660625.3. Classification (NCBI taxonomy): domain Eukaryota; kingdom Metazoa; phylum Chordata; class Actinopteri; order Siluriformes; family Ictaluridae; genus Ictalurus; species Ictalurus punctatus. The sequence continues at coordinate 19,083,034 of NC_030420.2, forward strand.
ATATTTTCTTGAAACATGTGGAATAAAGTTTTCCCAGATTCTAGAAGTTTGATCTTTTTTCTACAACTATTGCAAGGTATTACACCTGATAGGTATATTTAGTAGAAATCCCTGAAATCCAGATAAAAATATCCACTATTTTTTTTTCAGCGAGCCTGTTCCCACTCTAGCCTCATACTCCTGTTCTTGGGTGACAGCAGAGGAACCCGATGTAGTCTTCCTCTGTTGTAGCCTATTCGGCTCATAATTCAGCATGCTGTGCCTTCTGGGACATTTTTCTGCTCACCTTGGTTGGAAAGAGTGGTTATTTGAGTTACTGTAGCCTTTCTGTCAGCTCAAACCATTCTGGCCATTGTCCTCTGACCTCTCATCTGGATTCCACCTAAGAACTGCCACTCAATTTTTTTTCACACTTTTCTGTGTAATCCCTAGAGACAGTTGTGCATGAAAATCCCAGGAGAACAGCAGTTTCTGAAATACTCAAATTATCCTTTCTGGCATGGTCAAAGTCACTGAGATCACATTTTCCCCATTCTGATGTTTGATATGAACATTAACTGAAGCTCTTGATCTGTACCTGCATGATTTCATATATTGTGCTGCTGCCATATGATTGGATGATTGGAAGATTGAATAATTGCATGAATGAGCATGTGGGTGGGTGTTCCCAATAAAGTGACTAGTTAGTCTATATAGTAATGTCCATCACATTGTTGTTCAGATTTTTGGACTGATTTTTTTCCCCCACCAAAACCAAATGCATCTAATTCGTTAAAAATAAGAGTCAAAGAAAGATATAAAGCTGTCCTCATCCACTAGTTCTGAATAGTCTAAAATATATTGAAGAAGTCTCATATTTACAATATGTCTGCCAATCACTGTGGTTCATAAACTGTCATTTATAAATTCTTTAAATTGTTTTGACAAACTTATGTAATATGTCAAAAAATTGGGAAGTACTCCACTCTGGACAGTTTCTTAAGTACCTTAAGTATTTTTATTAAAAGAGTGCTAGCTCCTTTGAAAATGCCTTGTAAATGCCTTACAGGGCCTTGATGACAGAAACACTGTGAGAGCTGTGAAAAAAACATAAAAACAACAATCAGTGAAATCACCAACAATCTCCACAGGGTAGGGGTGAAGGTATGAGACAAGAAAGAAATATTGAGGCTATACGACAAGATGCAAACCACTCATCAGCAGTAAGAATCAGAAAGCCAGATTGGAATTCGCAAAGAAATACAGAGATACCATAAAAGTTCTGAAACCAAGATTAATCTCTACTAAAGTGAGGGCCAAGCACCCAGACTCTGTGAGCCGCACATTTCCAGACATGTTGCCTAAGCAAGCACTGGAAAGCAGAGCCATAACTTTAGGCAAAGGGATTCAAGAGTGATTTGTAGTTTCACTCATGATGTGTATGTTTTGACCACAGACAGTGGTGGAATTCTCTGACTGTAGGAAGAAAGGTCTAGATGAACAAATGGGCAGCAGGGTGGTATTGCTGCTGCAGCTGCCGCTACTGCTGTGATCTGTGGTGTTGTCTGTTGCTACTTTGACCTGTGGTCGTGATTGCTACTGCACTGACCTGAATTTTTGTTTTTCTTGCAGTTTAAAAATATCCAAGGTATTTATGTTTTTTCTCATCGGTCTGGGCCCACTTTGTGCAAGTATCTGCACCAAACTTATATCTGTCTTATATTGTGTTTGTTTGGTTTGGTGAAAATTGCTCAGTAAAAATGCTATTTGATATTAAACCCTATGAGTCATGTGTTGTCTGTATAATAGCATACTGAACAGCTAGAATGGCAGTAGACATTTGTTTAGACAGGTCTCAAGATGATGTGAGCCAAATTAGGTGAAGATTGGACAAAATCTGGAGGAATAGCAAAAATGGCACTAAGATATAATATTTTTTAACATGTTATTGTAACTTTTGACCAGTAAATGGTGCTGTCACGAAATTTGTTGCATAGCCTCAGGTCATGGTGATTCAGCCTCGCTTCCTGTTTGGTGGCTTCATTGTCAGATTTGTTGGACCATTATGGGCAAGCCACAATTGGAGTGTTCAAAATTCTTTTGATAACTTTTGAGGCCAAATTTGGTGATGATTGGACACAATTTGTAGAAGGAGTAGCAAAAAAACAGTCTTAACAAAATCCAAGATGGTGGAAAATCTAATTAGGAAATTGACCCAGGGAATCCTGTACTTCCTGGATTTTAAATTTTGGACACACGGTTCAAAAGTTATGACCATATAAGTACTTCCAAATCAGTCCCAAATTTGACTCTATGCTGGCACTAGACAAATTGGCAGCACTTGGCCCAAATTTAGTCCAAATGTTCCTTAGTCCCTCCCCAATTAGTGTGCCAAATATCACAACTTTTTACCAGACAGTTCTATGGGCTGCCATAGTCAGCCTAGCCAGGAGAAGAATAAGAAAAAGAAGAACAATAGGGTGTGTATGCACATTCGGTGCTTCACCCCCTAATAATTATAGCCACAAGCAGCAATCTGCAGGGTTCAAGCACTCCTCTTATATAGTGCCCTTAATGGCTAGTTCCAAGATTCATAGAACAATAAAGAGATCATAGTTCACATAGAGAACATACTTATCAAGTTTTGTGATGATAGATTAATGCTAGTTGTGTACAATGCTTGCTTAAATCTGATTGGCTGAAGATAGGAATGTTTTTGAAGTAATTAAAAGGAGCCCGGACTATGAAGACTTGTATTGTAGGCCTTAACATGCAATAATTGCCCTCTCCTACTAAAATACGTTGTTAGAAACACATGAAAATGTTAATTACTTTAAAAATCGTTAATATTTAATATATATTTTAACCTACGGAGGCCGCCATTACGTGGCATGCGCAATGCACTCTGAGTCGATGACGTAAAATGGTTGTACTTGAGCACTCAAAAGAATAAACTACTGGCCCCTGCAGCAGGAAAAGAATGCCACACTGTGGTATTTGGCTTTTGGCTGTAATTTTCTAGTTCTTGTGTGCTGTGATTCAAGGGATACCTATAAATATAATCAAACCTGTAAGCATCTTGTTAGAGCACTTACTCTGTATATTCTCATAATATAAATGTCCAGTAAAATTAGCCTAAAACACCTTACCAAGGCATACCTAATGTAAAATTAAAGCTGTTCTTGAATCATTTGGAGTACATGCATGGTTTTGGTCTCTTTTGAAAGGTGGACTAAAAATTTTTATATAATTTGATGCTTCTGACCTTTGCTGGTGTAACAAAACTGTTTTTATCAGGATGCTATGGATCAGTGGATAACTATGAGGCTTCATATGAGGTGAGTTCCCTCGTGTTTTTTAGTATGTCGGTGGTCTGACAGAGACATTGATTGTTGCTGCTGTTGTGATTGTAGCTCAAAACAGTTTATATCAATCAAATCACAAAAATATTAACTTTCCAAAGATATGAGTACCTTTGTACACACAGAAGTTGTGTGGATAGCATATCATATCATAGTAAAAGTGCACTGGAGGGCCGTCGGAATTTTAATAGGATAACGTGTACAATGGCGAGATGGCTGATAATCTCTAAAATTATTTATATTAGAATACGTTTCATCATAAAATGATAGTTTAATCCATATGCTTACCCTGAAAAACAAACGCTCTCGGTTGGCATAGACATGCAGTTACTGCACAGACACCATGGATTTTGCCCCACTCTCGCCTCCTCAACTCTCTGATCGTCTTCATTTTGATGTACACTTTGAGTAATGTCTTCTATATTAGCCTCCTCACTTATGTTACACTCGGGTTCAAATTGAAAAGGCTGAAGACATGTTTATATTGCTGTAAGGTCGCAGGAGAATCAAGACCGTTGCAACCATTTGACGTCACTACACAGAATGCATTGTGACATAAACAGTGATGGCAGCCTACGAGTGCAAGGATTTTTATAATTTTTTTTAAAAAACTGACATCTAGAGTGTTTTTGTATAGCGGATTTACATAGCGGTTGTCAGGGTTAATCTAATAAGCCATACAAGTCTTCAAAGTCGGGATTCCTTTTAAGTACTGATAAAAATCTAGTAATTTCATCTCAACCAGACATTTGGTTCCTGAGAGACATTTATTTGGACCCAACTCCACCATCTTTCAATGACCATGCCCCAACCTCTGCAGACATCTTCAGAACCTTGTACTGAACATGCCTTTGGAGTTTGGTTCAAAGATAAATAACAGCTGAATAACAGCTGTTTGAGTAAATCAGCTCCACCTCATTGAATTGATTGACACATGGCATCACCTTATTATATACAAATCTCAATATGTTTTTGACATTTGTCAAAATGTCAAATGATTCCTGAAAACAGAGTGGCTGATGATGGGCATGTTTCTTAGGTCGTCGCAAAAAAACAATTTACAGATTAGCACATAGTTGCAGTATACCAAATTTCAGCTCCATCGGACTTATGGTTCCTGAGAAACAGTTATCTGACTTTAGCTCTGCCCTTATGCATGGGCAACCTCGGAATCATGTCCTGTATGTGGATTTCAAGTTTCGTGTGAATCCATGCAAGCAATCATGAGTTACAGCTATTTGAGTAAATTAGGGTCTGCCTCATTGATTGACATTCGGCAACCATATTGTTCATAAATGTCAAGATGACTTTAATAAGTATTAAGATTCACATTCTCCTGAGAAGTTTGACACCAAATTTGTGAAGTAAAAAAAACCATAATAGATTTATGAATTAGTTTGCAAAGGTAGGTGTTTGCATATTATTGTCAGGATACGGTACTGCAGATTGATGCAAGTGCAGTAAAAGGCTTTATTTTAAAGGCAGGCAGAAAAATCCAACATGAGCAACAAAATGTGGTGGAAAAAACAAGCACAGAGTCAGACGATCAGGCAAAACAGGACAAAAACCAGAATCACAAACCAGAAACGAGTACAAGATTAAAAACCAATACAGAAAACAAAGGTTTGGTAGCGTTCAGGTGGCAAAACACTGAAACAATACTTGGCACTTTAACAATGAGACACCGGGGTTTAAGTGTAAAAACTAATCAGTGGGGAAATGGGAGCATCTGTGGGAACATGCAACCTTCATCTGTGAGAACATCATATTTGTAATTATGAGCAGCACAGTGACGCAGTGGGTAGTGTTGCCAATTCACAGCTTGAACCTGTTTCTATCCTGTTCTCTGGTTACTGTCTCTGTGGAGGTGCCCCTAACCATGAATGATTGTGTAACTGTATGTGCATGGTGGCTCACAATGGACCGGTGTCCCATTCATAATGTGTTCTCCCCTTGTGCCCAGTGATTGGCTCTGGAGCCAACATGACTCTAACCAAGGTAAAGCAGTTACTAATGATGAATGAATGCCATCCAACTGTCTAACGTGATTTTGCTGTTGCAATGTGATTTTGTACAAATCAAATCATTAAAAAAAAAAAAAATCTAACATTATAAACCAAGTTCCGTCATGAAAACCCACTAAAGACTGTTAATGTTTAATAATGTTTAAAGACATCCAACTGAATACTGCATATAGCTCGGTTTTTATTTCCTTTTGGAACACAACTGAGCCATGTTATTTGATCAAATCAGCTATATGAGCTATATGTTATAGCTGTCTTGAATTAAATCTAATAAACATTAAAAACAGTTATAGATGATAAAACTCAAACAATGGTAGGAATGTTTGTAATCCCTGCACGTCAATGTAACCTGAAGCGCTAACCACTTGAGACCTCAGGGGCATGTCCTGAGGGATGGCTTTTTCTCATGCAACTGCCGTTCTGCGACAATTGCAAACAAGCTGAACTGTAGCATTGAGCCATGACAACACACTGCATGTCTGGCTTGCTGTAATGAACTGCTGTTTACAGCAAATAATGTGGATGGAAGAACACTGGCCTAAACGATGTGCTTCAGTTCTTACCATCCTCCAGAGGCCAAGGCAGGAGGCCTCCTCTGGCAGCCTGAGACTCCTTACCTCCCTCCTCTTGAACATAACAGGCTGGCTTAATGGGAAATACAGAGATCAATGGAATAAGTTAAAGGAGCCATTCCTACAGATGAAGGACACCAAAAGCAATGCCTGTGTCTAAGCAGACAAAAGCTTCAAACAATGAAAGGCATGCAGACACATGATAGTTCTGTAGCATAAAGTATATTTGGAATGAAAGAAAATTTTATCAATAGAAACATTTGAAAAGCTTGCTAACAATACCCATGAAATAAAAATGTAAAAAAAAAATTTAATGTACCTGGGAGGAAGACTATCTACAACGCCAATTACGAAAAAGTTGGGACAGTATGGAAAATGGCAAAAAAATAAATAAACAAACAAACAAACAAATAAATAAATAAAAGACTAATTGAAAATTCAATTCAACCTGTACTATATTGAAAAATTTGGGACAGTCAACTGTTTACCACTGTATAACATCATTTTCTTTTAATAACACTTATTAAGCGTTTAGGCACTGAAGACACCACTTGGTTAAATTTTGCAAGCGGAATTTTCCCTATTTGCCTTATTTTGCGCTTCATAATGTGCCACACGTTCTCAATCGGAGACAGGTCAGGACTGCAGGCAGGCCATTCTAGCACCCGCACTCTCTGCTTATGCAACCCTGCGCTTGTAATCCAGGCGGAATGTGGTTTGGTGTTGTCCTGCTCTGGATGGCAGCATAAGTTGCTCCAAAATGTGTACATATCTTTCTTTCATTAATGGTGCCCTCATAGATGTGCAAGTTAACCATGTCATGGGCGCTGACACACCCCCATTCCATGACAGATGCTGGCTTTTGGACCTGACGCTGATAATAGCTTGGATGGTCCTTTTCTATGGAAGTATAATAGTGCCAAATGTCCTCAAGGCAAAATGGCATGTTGAATTACATAAATTGAATAAAAACATATCGCAATAACATTACTTGAGTCTTCTGCCCAGTAATTTGACACAAATTAAAAAAAAAAAAAAACTACACACACACCAATAACAATGCTTTTCCTCTTTGGCCCGGAGAACACGACGGCTGTTTTGTCCAAAAACTATTTGAAATGTTGACTCGTTGGACCACAAAATATGATTCCACTGTGCTACTGTCCATCTCAGATGAGACCGAGACCAGAGAAGTGGGCAGCACTTCTGGACAGTGTTGATTTATGGTTTCTGCTTTGCATAGTAAAGCTTTAACTTGCATCTGTGGATGCAACGGCGAATGGTGTTGACTAACAAAGGTTTACCAAAGTATTCCTGAGCCCATGTCAAGATATCCATTACAGACTCATGACAGTTTTTAAGACAGTGACGTCTGAGGGATCGGAGATCAGATTCAGAAGTGGTTTTCAGCCTTTCAATTTACGCACGGAGATTTGACTAGATGGCAAGGGTGGCTTGACGGTTAAGGCTCTGGGTTTCTGATTAGAAGGTTGGGGGTTCAAGCCCCAGCACTGCAAGCTGCCACTCTTGGGCCCTTGAGCAAGGCCCTTAACCCTCTCTGCTCCAGGGGTGCTGTATCATGGCTGACCATGTGCTCTGACCCCAGCTTCCTGACATGCTGGGGAATGTGAAGAAAGAATTTCACTGTGTATATATGATCAATAAAGACTCATTATTCCTTGAATCCTTTAATTATATTGTGCACTGTAGAATGTGAAATACCCAAAATCCTACTGATTTTTCTTTGGGGAATGTTGTCTCAAAGTGTTGGATTATTCACTGACGCATCTGTTGGCCAATTGGCGAGCCTTGACCCATCCTTGCTTTTGAAGGACTAGGCCTTTTTTGGAGGCTCCTTATATACTATGATTAGACAATTGCCTCACCTGTTTCACATCACCTTATTTCAACTTGTCACTATTTATCACTATTAGTCCTAAATTGCCCTTGTCCCAACTTTTGGAACGTGTTGCATGCATCGATTTCAAAATAAACATTTATCTTTAAAAAAAAAAAAACACTATGCAGTTGATAAGGAAAAACACCAAATATCTAGTCTTTATAGGTTTTTGTTTAAATATTTATAAATCAAAGTACATTTACAAATCACTCCTCTTTGTTTTTATTAGCATTTTCCATACTGTCCCAACTTTTTGGGGTTGTGTTCGAAACTATAGCCATGCATGTATGTGGAAGGTCATGAAAACATGTTTGAGAGGCTCAGTGAAGTTATTTTGCAATGCTAAAGTTATAATAAGATCAGGAGTCTCATTTTCAACAATGTGTACAGATGGTTTTGTCATAAACCCTGCGTACGCATGTTTCTATGCACCGAATGGGCTTCATCAAGCTTTGCTTATGCGTGAGGATCTGCGTATATTTCGGCACATTTCTGACCAACCGTATGCAAGAACTCCTAGTGGTAGAAAAGTGTAATAGCAGGTAAACTGAATATAAATCATGTACTGTCAGTCATATCAGCATCACTGACAGAGTAATTACGGATTTTGCTGCTCACAAGATGCAGTCAGATGACACAGATGGAATATAAAGTAAAATCATATTAAAAAAAGAACATTTAAAGATCAATCGTGATTATGCCTTGTTTGAAGAAATTGGAGATGGTAATGGTATTTCACAACCAACTACAAATTGAATAATGTCATGTCTTACATTCATTCATATCACTGAGTCTGTGCTCAGATTTTTGTTCTTGGCTGACAAGAGTGATACCTGATGTGATCTTCTGCTGTCCTCAAGGTTTGATGTATTGTGCTTTCTGAGATGCTTTTCTGCTCACCACAGTTGTAAAGAGTGTTTATTTGAGTTACTATAGACTTCCTGTCAGCTCAGACCAATCTGGTCATTCTCAGCTGATCTTTCTATTCAACAAAGTGTTTCAGCCTGCAGACCCTCCCCACACAGGATTTTTTTTTTTTTTTTTTGCTGTTGTTTTTCACACCATTCTGTGTAAACTCTAGAGACAATTGTGTGTGAAAATCCCAGGAGATCAGCAGTTTCTGAAATACTCAAACCAGCCCATCTGACACCAACAACCATGCCACAGTTAATGTCACAGAGATCATATTTTTCACGACATTTGACGTGAACAATAACTGAAACTATTGACCTGTGTTTATGCATTGTGGTGCTGCCACATGATTGGCTGAGTGGAGAACTGCATAAATAAGCAGAAGTAATGGCTACTTGTGTTCCTATAAAAGTAGGATGGCGAATGTGGATATATTGTGTATCTTGCATGTGTGAGTGTGTATATGTGTGTGTGTATATATATATATATATATATATATATATATATATATATATATATATATATATATATACACACACACACACACATATATACATACATACATACAGTACATAAAATACTATCAGAAGTCCTAGTTGTTTATAAAGAAATGTTTGGAGGCGTTCACAGAAAGTAGCATGTTAGAATTTTAGATAAAGCTTTTAGGTAAAAAAATATAATAGATATTTTCTTGTGGTGTGACTGGCAAAAACCTCCAGAAGAGGCAGGAATGAACACTGAATGGGAAACCAGTCCATCTGAAGGCACCATGCACACACATTCATACCTAGCTGCAATTTATCTTAGCCAACCCACTATTTGGCATGTTTGTGGGAGGAAATTGGAGAGCCCAGAGGAAACTCACACAGAGAACATGCATAGAAATGCTGCATAAACATTAACCGAGCTGAGGATTGAACCAGTTTGAAGCTGTGTGGCAGCAATGCTAGCCACTGCACCACCATGCCACAGTGATATTCATAGTCATAATCGTACTACTAATCATCATCATCATCATCATCATCAAGTCTAAGTTTAGTTTAACAGTGCAGAAATTGACTATAAACAATATTTTATGGGGATGTGGGTGGGAATGGTTGTGGTGATATGGTGAAATAATGTATTTTAGTATATTGTCATAGAACCATGAAAATCTTCAACTTAGGATATAGCAATTAGATGTGCTTTTTGGTTAAAGGCTATCCTAATTTAGGAAATACAGTAAACTCTCAAATAATTCACTGTATAATAATCAGCAAATATGTGCATACAATATGAATAATACATTCCATCCTTGATATTTTGCTCTCAAACATTCTTAAGTATATTCAATCCTGCAAAGCACATTTAAAAAATGATCACCACCCAAACACTTATTCGTTGAAGTCTTCCCTGGTATAAATAATGGCACTCACACTTATCTAGTAATGTCTAAAATGACACATATAATATATATATTAAAAAAAAAAAAAAAGACACTTGTAGAGGGATCTTCGACTGCCCTTCCATGCAAAATATTTTGAGTTTCAGCATCCGTTTCTGTGATGCGTTATCTGCATGGTTGGGCTTATTACCTAGTAGAATTATCCATTTAGAACCATTAACTATCTTAACTGTCTTAACTATCTGTCCGAGGCAACCAGTTCTATGCTAAATTATCCTGTTATTGTATTAACAATGTTTCCAGACAGCGTGTCGTTATGGAGATGGCATTTAATGCCACATTTTGAAACTTGACAGCCACAAGAATTACTCAACACCCGTTTTAGTGGTGCCAATTTTCAGCATTGAATTTATTTGCGATGTCACACTTCACAGTAGTGGTTAATGGCTCATATGAACATAGACACTCGGGGCTTTAGGAATTTACAGTTTTTCTGTTTTTACCTAGCCTGCTAGGTTTAAATATAATAATTTTATCGTGGCAGTTGTATCCAGTGATTTAGTATCAAAAAAGCTTTAGTCTTGTCCGTTTTTATCTCATTGTTATTGTGGAGAGGTGTACATTTTTTGCACAGGAGGAGGCTCACACAAGTCACAAAACTCTACACACAGAAACCCAACAGTATCCTGCAAGGATAAAATAATTTTTTTATACTGATTGAAAATGTCCAATTAACTTGCAAGAAAGGGTTCAACTTTTTTAAAAAAAAAAATAACCACTCCAGACTTTTGAAAAGGCTACATTTTCAATTTTATCTACAACCATCTGTCCATTTTGTATTGTGTTTTGTTATACAACTACTGAGAGCATTTTTTAAAATTTATTTAAAAAATGTCTTCCCCACTGATGGCAATTTGTTTGCATTTAATTGAGTCTTTTAAAGTTGAGTGAAATATTTAAATCATTATGTTTAATACAATAATTTTTACCCATTCTCCTGAAGTGTGCCAAAAATTCTGGAGTTGACCGTAAGAACAAGAATGACAATTTCTTTGGGCAAAGTGTAAGAGCAGATCAGAGGGCACACTTTTCTAAAAAGACAGGAATCCCCAGTTAACATGTCTCTTAACAGTGCTCTGACTGACAGAATGTTACAGATGTGACATATTTTACTGTAGTATCTCTTCCCTGCTAGTTTTATGCAGTGTCTAATTTTGCACCCTTATGATTAAATCAATCAAATGTTTCATTCATATGCTGCCTGTGGAGATTATATATTTCTATACAAAATCCAATTTTATATATACTAATTATTAGGTAAATGTAATCGATTTTCTGTAAATTGAGCAAGAGTTATATCTACTAACTACATGCTCATAAATGTAATTCATTCAGAAAATGTGTTCCAACATTTTTGGAACTCTATTTATTTGAATGTGCACCTGTGCACCTGTGCACCTATGCCCCCCCGCCCCCCCGGTTGTTAATTGTACAAACTTCTTTGACTGGATATAAATAAGTATTCATTTAAATTCATCCTCTGTGTTTAATAGCAGCGATGCTATACAGCAATACTTCCCTCTTCTGGCCTCCTATAGCACTATCGCCGTTAATTTAAAGAGCCCCTTAGACACAATACACAGAAATCAATTAAACAAAAACAAACATTTGATACAGATGTCAAATCAACATGCATCAGAATAACTTAAGAGGAAAGGTATGACATTCTGTGGTCTAAGTATTATAAGTATTGCTTCCTTCTTTAGTCATTATAATTTACAATTTTATAATATTACAATAATTAATTAATTAAATTAAATATTAATTATAATATTACAATAATTAAAAATTATTTTACATACTATTAAAAAAGCCTTAGTACTATTTAATTCACAGCCTTATTCAAACCAGCAGGCAAAAATGAATTTGGCTTGGGATAATTACTATAGGTTTGTTTTTAAAGGTTGCATATATTAGTATTCATCATTGCTGTCATTACATCAATTAATGCTGTTGAAGTCTGAAAAATTGTCACAAGGCTGGCCGAAACCTTTCCCCATCCTTCACCAGGAGAACTTTCCACCCTGCGTTTTTTTCCACTGGCATTAACTGCTGTCATCCCAGAAACAACAGAGCCCAGTGGTGTCAATTATATTTGATTGACTGAGTAAAGCACACACAAATAAGCCAAAACAATGGACACAAAAATCTATATATGACTCCTCCTGTCAAATCAAGCAGTTGTCTCTTCCATTTTCATGCTACACAACAGGCTGTCGGCCCCGTGCCTAAACGTTCCCCTCACAGCCCCACACCATCACCAATTAAACTGCCTGCCTCCTCAAAGGTGCCGAATGACTCCCTTGGATATTACCTCAAACTGTTGTCCAATGAACGAGGGCTAATTCATCAGCTTAACTTCACTTACAAAAACACAGCCTCCCCAGGTATTGGTTTTTATAAAAAATGAGATGCTTTTCCTCACTGGAGGGGAACATAAAGCTGGTGTTTTGTAGTGTATAGTTTGTGAATGAAAACAAGGCAGTTCTGATTTGCCTGTAGTACTTTATACTAAAATAATTTTTGAGAGAAGAGACATAGACTTTGAATCCCTATCTATTACTTAGTGCATAATATTAGCTGAGATAAGATAATGCCTGGATGTGTATAAAGGAGGAAATGTATACAATTTTTAAAAAGATCATCAATTTATGTCACATTTTAAAATTGAAAAAGCATATGGTTAACAGTTAAATGCATTTATTTTTCATCTTAGGATTACATTAGTTGTAATAATGCTTTTTTTTATTCAAACATGATATTTAAATTATAATTCATAAATATGTTTTAAAATGGAAAAAGGTACAGATAAAACATCATAAAACAATTATGAAAACATTAAATTGTGATTGATCAAAATCAGGAAACTTTTTTCAGCAATGCATCAAATATAACTTTCAGTATCTAATACTGTCCACTCTAGAAAAGTTTCTGTAATGTGATTCAGTACTGTTCAGAATGAAATGTAGTGGTCATAAATATTCATCGTCATTTCCTAAACACTACTTCCTAGACATAATAGAAAATCATTTGACTATTATTATTATTATTATTATTATTATTATTATTATTATTATTATTATTATAGTTTGCATTGCAACTGGGTTTAAAAACACAACTGTGAGCAGGGAATGTTTTTTTTGCTCACTGTGTAACATACGATTGTAAAATGAGATCATGATTGTACAAAAATCACAGTGATGTTAAATAATACTTTTAACAAGTCCAATTATCTATTTAGTATGGAGAATGCATGTGAAGCCATGTGTTATACATATATACAGTGATTGATGCTAAAAAATTATTTTAGAGTTAGATTACAAAAAGACTGCATTGCCACAAGTGTCTGATTTCTAAATGTATGCTTTGAAATGTTTCAGTTGGTCATTCATGTCATTTCGACCTCAGTTACCACTAACCTGAAAACAATCAAGGTTTTATGAATTTCTTTAAGAAAAATAGGGCACTGCAATGCTTTCACGGCACCCTTGTAGAAAGGCACTTAAACAGCACTGGTCTTGGTTTTGCATTTTGAGAGACCCCCTGGACTGGCCTTAGCATCCGATTTTTTCCCAGATGGACTCTGTGCTGAACTTGAAAGTGAGTGCTTGCCAACAGATGCACCTTGAGCATTGCTGTTGTTCCCATTCTGATTTCCACTTAACGTTTCCATAATGGAGCGGAATGTTCCAAAGGGTCGTTTCCCTGACTCGGAAGTCTTTTCTTTACCAGATGCTACTTTAACCTCAGCTGCTTGACCAGCTTTTTGAACAACTGGTGCTTCCTCAAATGTCACTCGGAGTTTAAGGTTCTGTGAGGTTTTCCTACGAGAGGATGGTGATTTAAGAGCACTCTTTGGACTCGTGACTTTTTGCCCATTGTTAAATTCAGTCAGTTCCCCTGAAAAGTCCGTTTTTGCTTCATGATCAAGATCACTGTTGTCTGATGTTGGAGAGGGATTGTATCCATCCATGGACTTGGAAGTCCTGAGTGCAAATGAGAACTTGCGTTCAGCAGCTGAGGCATGCTTCTTATTTGATAACTGAACTGGTTCCTCACTCTCTGCTATGGGAAGCTGGCTTGGCCTTTCTGGTCTGGAGGTGCCTGTGGACTGCTTAGACTCATCAGGGGGATACGAATCTGTGTCTGATTCACTTAGGGAACGTTGCATGATCTGCCTAAGACGGGCTAGTTTCAGCTCCCGCCTTTCCACCATACCTGGTCTCCGTAGTGGGCCTATGCCCAGCCCCATCCCAGAGTCTGTTCCGCTGGCGCCCTCTACTGTCTCCTCTTGGAATGCCTTCTCGCTGGTGCCCATTCTTTCAGCAATGTCTTTTCCCAAGATCTTACGCAGGACTGACTCAGAATCCACATGCCTCTGCCTCAGTACCCACTGCCCATCACCAGGGGTAACCTCTGCAGTAAGCGTCATCTCAGGCCAAGTCTCAGCTGGAGGAATAAGCAAACTAATAGAGAAGTGATTAAGATGACCTTATTACATGTTCATTCTAATGAGACAAACATTGTTATACACTGAGGAGAAAAGAGCAAACCTGGGTGATCGTGGTCTTCCACTGGGATCCTGCGACTGCAAAAGCAGCTGCATTTGACTCTGGAGTGTTATTCTTGCTGTAGTCTGTCTGCAAAAGGATATATTGTGAATTTATTGAAGACTTTCTGTTAATCTTTCAGTAAATTTTTTAAAATACTTTTGCAGCCTGCTTACTCATGGAGTTGTTTGGTAAGCTTGACCACCTGTGAAGCCAAAGACATGCAGGTCTCCACAACCACCAGGTAGCGTGCACAGGTGGTATGACCCTGTCGCTCGGCACACTGAGATGGCCTCTCGCCTTGCTGATTCTGAACAGTGACATTTGAGCCATATTCCACCAGTGTCTTTGGGAAAGATACAGTATTAAAGACAAAAATTCAAATAATAAATGACAAGTATGTAGCACAGTTACTTCTAAGAAATACACATTTAAGTTCAGTGTAGTCCCCTTTGTGCACTATGGAATCCAAATTCTGCTCTGTGGCTAACCAAAACATCCTATATAAATGAATTTTTTTTTTTCCCCCCGAAGTCTTCTGGTCATTGTGATATTGTGCCTTATGTTTTTGCACACTTCCCGTCCCTGCTGAGTAGTGAAAAGGAGAGGAAATTACTGGCCAGTCTACACAAACAGGAAAGCAGGAGGGAGGCCTGTGTCCTGTTTCCAATTTCACTGTCCCATAGAAAAGATACTTTGCTAAACATAATTTTCCAAAGTTTCTGTTAAGAATTCTGTAACAGTAAAAAACAACAAACCAGACGTTTACCTGAAGGCAGCCGAGATGACCATACTGAGCAGCAACATGCACTGCGCTATTCCCATTCTGATCCACTTCATCCAGTGAGATAGCTTGTTCTTGCATAAATTGTAGTAGCCACAACAAGATCCTTTCCTGAAGCAAAGAGTCAGCTCAAATGCACAAGTGATCAATCTAGATAAAACATTTGATTGACCTTATTCATTTATTTAGTCTTTACCTGACCATATTGTGCTGCATAATGGATAAGACTTGGGTGGTCCCGTGTGCAGCTAAGCTCAGCGATGGCCTCCGTCTCACTCACCATCCAGCGTACACACTCCAGGTGACCATTCTATTCAGAAACACACAAAAAAAAAAACCTTACAAATTTTAATTTATGCAGTAAAATAAAACTCTGTACAATATTTGACAAATGAAGCACAACACCTATATCATCTCAGGGACAGATTTAAATAAACAGAATTAAGCTCAGAAATTGACTAATAATTTAGCCTGTAACTAAGCAAATGTTTTACGATGAAGAATGCAGAAATCCCTCCAAGAACATAAACCACTGAGCTCACCCTGACTCCCAAACCAGCAGGAGTCAGCTGCTGGTTGTTGCGTTCATTGAGACAGTCCTCTCCCATGAGGGAAGTAAGGTGTTGCAGGCAGTCTGCATGTCCATGTGCAGCAGAGATATGAAGAAGGTTATTTCTGTCCTCATCTCGAATAAGTTCCAGGTTCTCAGTCGCAAAATGAGGCTGGTGACAGACAAAGATTACATTAGACTTATAATTTTTTATATCATGAATGAATAAACAAACATTTCAACCATTTTAGAGGACTCATTACTCACCAAGAGTGAGATCTGGCCCTCCCGCACAATGTTGATTATATTGTGAGACTTTTTGGTTTCTTCATCACCTTCTCCAAAAGCTTTAGGACAACTCCAAGCCTTGCTGTTGTCTAGCCTTCCCACTGAACCTCCTGGTATATGAAACAAAGGCTGACTGACAGAAGTGTCCGAGCCAGCCTTGTGGGTTGGTGTATCTGGAAAAGGTCTGGCTGATAATAGCCTGTCTGCTTCAGATACAGATCGGTGCAGGGAGCCTGGCGAGTGGTCATATCCAACTGTTTGTGCCCTGAGATTGTCTGGATCCATAGACTTTGACTTTCTCATGTCTGACCAGTTAACGGGTGGGAGTACACAAAACTGCGTACCACTGCTCAGGTTCTCAGTATGAGCAAGGGACGATGCCTTAAGGCTAATGCATCTATCAGTTGCACTACTCCCTGAGGTCCGCTTCTCAGAGGCTGCTCTGGGCAGAGTGGACATTTGTTGGCTGGATTTAATGTAAGGCACATCTAGTATCTCATCCATGTCCAAGTCATAATGCTCCAGTTCCCCAAAAAGTGCTCCATTACCAATACTTTTGCACTTGAGTGCCTGAACATCACATGGACTCTCATTTGCTTGGAGCCCTTTAGGGGAATTGTGTCCCTCTACATTTTGCCCAGGACTCTTACTGTCAGCCTCGGTGTCCAAAACCTCTGGCTGATGCTTAAGTGGTGAGACCCTTTTAACAGGTCTGAATTTGCTGTACACATCAGCAATTCCAGTGGGTTTGATTCCACTTCCACTGTGTGAGGAGGCACTTCGACTCCAGTTGATGCCGGGAGCTGAAAGAGTACAGTGAATGTATGATCATGAAGGTGTGAGTTTGCAAAAGTAATAGGCAAAAAACTACTCAGAACTATTATTATATGATATCAATCTTATATCTACAGTGAGGGAAAATAAGTATTCAGACAATTTTTTATTTACTATGCTTCCAGTGTATACAGTGCCCTCTAATAATATTGGCACCATTGGTAAATATGAGCAAAGAAGGCTGTGAAAATTTGTCTTTATTGTTTAATCTTTTGTTTTTAAAAAAAAAAAATCACAAAAATTCTCTGCTCTCATGGATATCAAACAATTCAAACAAACAGGTTTATCAAAAAAGTCTTTGTTAAATGTAGGTCTGCAAACAATTATTGGCACCCTTTTAGTCAATACTTTGGGATACCTCCCTTTGCCAAGATAACAGCTCTGAGTCTTCTCCTATAATGCCTGATGAGGTTGGAAAATGGCAAGGGATCCGAGACCATTCCGCCATACAGAATCTCTCCAGATCCTTCCAATTTCCAGGTCCACGCTGGTGGACTCTCCTCTTCAGTTCACCCCACAGGGTTTCTATGGGTTTCAAGTCAGGGGACTGGGATGGCCATGGCAGGACCTTGATTTTGTGTTGATTTTGATGTATGTTTTGTATCATTGTCCCACTCTAAGATCCAACCACAGACCATTTTAAGCTTTCTGGCAGAGGAAGTCAGGTTTTCATTTAATATCTGTTGTTATTTGATAAGAGTCCATGATGCCATGTATCCTAACAAAATATCCAGGTCCTCTGGCAGAAAAACAGCCGCAAAACATTAAAGAGCACCAAAGATGCAAAACTTCTACAATTCTCCAGCTTTGATCTTTGATCCTTGGAGATTTTTTGGCTACTCGAACCATCCTCTTCACAGTGCGTTGAGACAATATAGACACAAGTACTCTTCCAGGTTGATTCATAACATTTCCAGTGGAACTTCTTAATTATTGCCCTGATGGTGGAAATATGCATTTTCAATGCTGGTGCTATTTTCTTATAGTCACTTCCAATTTTGTGAAGCTCAACACATTTTGCTGCACATCACAGCTATATTCCTTGGTCTTACCCATTGTTATGAATGACTAAGGGAATTTGGCCTTTGTGTTACCTCATATTTATACCCCTGTGAAAGAGGAAGTCATGGTAAAATATATATGTAAAATATCAATGTGAATATACTTCAAATATATTTTTCTCATATGAATTCATGGGGTGCCAATAATTGTTGCACACCTATATTAATCAAAGATTTTTTTTTGATAAACCCGTGTTGTGTTTGCAATTGTGTTTGATATTCATGAGAGCAGAGTATTTTTGTGATTTTTTTTCAAACAAAAGGTTAAACAATAAAGACAATTTTTCTTTGCTTATTTCCAAGGGTGTCAATATTAGTGGAGGGCAATGTATATCCACTTCACATTTACACAAATAATGTCTTTTGACTTTGTACTTATAAATAAAAATGCATAATAAAAAATAACGAAAATGGTAATGATCGGGGGAGACACAAATGACAAACATTAGTACTTTGTTTCAAAGCTGTCATTGGCAATCATAGCTTCTAGATGTCTATGGTTGTCTTGTCTTGGTTGACAAGAATAAATTCGTCCCTAATAAGAAAATAACAGATCTAACATCGCTCCATTCATGTGTCCTTTGATGACACGTAATGCCCCAGTACTTTTTTGCAGAGATGCGGCCCCATATCACAGAATGGTTAAGGTCTTTGCTTTTGCTCTGTAGATTTTTCCAATTGAGTGCTACTTCACCTTGATTGTGTGAAATCTTCTCCTAAGCAATGCCAACTTCTTTTTACAAAGACACCAGGCACAATTTGCGAGAGAACATTTTTTGCAACTAGAACATGATTTATCTTAATGCACATTTTACCTGAAATAGGTTATATTCAAAATTTATTCAGAAACCTGCTACAGACATACCTTGTCTCTCCTCTGCTTGTCCATCATTTCTCCGGCAAAGTTCTGGAATGCTCTTCGATGTGTACTACAATAGAGACCAAAGCAATGAGCAACTTGTGCAAAAAATGCTAAATATAGTTATTAAATATAGTTAATGCTAAATATAGCAATATAACACAAGAGTGCTGCTCTACTGAAGATTTGGCTGTAGGTACTCACAGCCGTGCTGATATTCAATACAACAGTACAACTGCAAGTGTGATATTGCTTTTATACAACAGTTCT